>NC_067400.1:367978863-368258863 GCF_016432865.1 Antechinus flavipes
AGATAGATTATACTATATGGATGAAAATAATTTATTCAAAAAGAGGGTAGAGTTAATTTATTTATTTAAGAAATAAGGCATTCAGGAAGGTCTAATTTAAGTATTGCTCCAATAACTCAGTTCCTGCATGATTCATGTCTAAAAAGGTATTTTGTAAAGGGCTAATGTAATCCACTCTAAAAAAGAAATTATTAAACTCTTGTAAAGTGTAAGATACTATGCTAGTCACTGAGAATATAAAAATCATATGAAATCTAACCCCTGCCTAAAAGGATAGAAAGATATTATAGAACATAAACATATGTTCTAGGCAATGCAGGGGGAGTGGGGTGGAAGAGAAGAGGGGATACAGCATATGAACATAAAAGCATCTACATTTTTATTTAAATAAAAAAAAAGAACACTTTTATAGGGGGATCAGTAAAAGCTTCTTATTAAATGATGTACACAAGCTGGGCTTTGAAGAGAACCAGGGATCAGTTATAGGAGGCAAAAGTAAGAAGAGAAAACATTCTGGGCTAAGAAAAGAACCTATCCAAAAGCCTGGAGATAAGAGATTTAATGTCAAGTCAGAAAACAAGTAGAAGAGTTTGACTGAAACTAGACAGAGAAGGCTTTAAGTAAGGTCCCAGAATATGGCGACCAAGTTTTTTTCAAGTACAAAACCAGAACAGTAATACCTTATGAAAATACTGTGATTAAGAATATTCTAAATAAACTATTCTATGAAAAAGTAATTGACCAAACTTCCATTTTACTATAACACTGAAGTTAATTCTTTGACTAGTAGAATCACTTATCACTTAAGTTATATTTTTACAAAGTGGGAAAGTATGATGACTTTTGACATATTACAAGGGTATACATTGTTTTAACCATAGCATGACCTAAAGAAGCAAGCTGGAGTTCAGAAATACTTCCAATGAAGAGCTTCCAACTTTCGACCCTCTTATTCATTTCTTTTTCTTTTGTTACATGAAAAGATACTTGCCATCTAAATGGAACCTATGTGCTACATAAAAAGGCTGACCCCAAACTCCTGCCTTCGATCTTGAGATCTGATGAAATTATAGTTTGTGATATATATATATATATAAAATAGCTGCAGGCATTTATAATTTTCAAACCAGAGAAAGGTGCTTTAAATGTTTCCTTTTGTGCTTCAAAGATAGCAAATCATGCAAAAGATTAAGTATTTTAACATTTTGGCATATTTGAAATATTTTTAAAAGCAGTTTTCCAGATCTACTTTACATGATCTAAAAGCAAGTCCTATACTCATGGAACACATACTAAAGAATCAAGTTCAAATTTATCTTATTTCAAAATATTGTTTATTCTGAAAAATGAAATACACTCAGGGACTGATAAAAATAGACAAAAGGATCAAAAACAAATTCACAAATAATTAATTGCTGGCTCTGTTAGGTCACATAACACCTAGCCAGACATAGTGTATAGGGTTTTCATTGATATCATTCATTTTTTTTTTTTTTTTATGCATCAACTAATACTTGTCAAAATTAAAAAGGACAAATTTTTATGCTATATATCTTATGAAAAATAAGCTGACAAATTGCAAATGTTCCTTGATTGTAAAATTTAGCTTCACTCCATATTTTTAACACTTATTTTGTACATTATTTGTATATTATTTTGATTATCTCAAGTATATACTTTTCTCTTTTTATTTACATGACTAATCAATTTAAAATCAATCACTTTCACACCAAAATTCTGGAAAGGTCAACTTCAAGAAATTTTCAATAAAATTGGGTGGGAAATTTGGCAAATGGAATTGAATTTTTTTGTATGTAATTTTCTTTTAAAGTAATATTACTATCAAATGAGGTCATTCTAACAGACTAAAGATAGCCAAGATTGTTTTCCAACTCAGTAGTCACTATTTAAAGTCATGAAAACCTGGGTTTAAATACTCAATGTATGGTCCCCAAATATGTTATCATGGACAGAGCACTTAATTTTTGTGAATCTTACTCTCCTGTCTTATAAAATAGATAAAATATCACTTCGAGTACCTAACTCACAGAGTCATTGTGAGGCTCAACAAATAAAGCTTTGCAAATCTGATAGATTAAAGGAAATAATTGTAATTCACAGTTGGCTTGTTTCTTCTATAATATTTTCCCTCTTGCTTAATGTTGAGACTTATTTACTGCTGGAGTATCTTTTTTTTACCTATTTTTTGTCTAATCTTTCAGTTTAGGACCAAGATCGTTTTCTTTCATGAATGTTCTGTCGCTAATTTTCTTTAATAATCAATACTTGGAAGCTTCATTTCCTTAGGATCTAAGAATCCACATTTTTGTCTTATTGAAGAACAAAGTTCCATCTTCCTTCTCTCTTTACTAATATACTTGCTCAGGCAGCAAGGAAAAACTCATATCATCTTCTAGCATTTCAACTGGGAAATTCATGATGAACCTGAATATAGTGCTCCCAAAAAAGAAGAATCTAACCTATGAAGAATTAAATACATTCTAGATACTAGTAAGGCTTTCCTGGAAACAATAATTGGCTCCAGAAATTGTCCTTTCTCCTAGCAGCATAGTCAGTCTTCCTGATTTTTGTGTTGGCCAAGGAAGTTTGCTGATAAACTGTTCGTGATCCTCCACCTCTCAGGGCTTGCTGCAGCTTACAGTAATTTTATTTATTTATTTATTTTTTAAGTTCTATATTAACTGACAATATAGAATGCCAGTGGAGAAAGCCTATCACTTTTTTTCTTCTATTTTTATTGGTATGTTTATTTTTATTTGTAAAAAGAAAGAAAACAGCTTAGCTAAACTCATAAACACATTGAATCCAACTCAATGTTTAATGTTCAATACTTACAGCAACCCACTTCTATAAAAGAAGAGAGACACATTTTCTTATCTTATCTTTAGAATCAAGCTTTGTGTTAATACTTAAAGGATAAAGGATGTAATTATGTTATATTATGACATTTGCATTAAAGAATGATGTTAAATTTTCATAATATTATCATCTAATAATCAAATTCCACCTGTCATTGCAAATTGATCCATGCGGAATTCCAAAGTCTATTTATCAAATTGGAAAATTGTTAATTCTACATATATATATATATATATTTCTGGAATATTTAAAATACTAATAGATATGTAAAATTTAAAGGATGAGAAAAAACAATAGACAGGGAGGGATATAGAATAGAAAGGGAATCACATGCATACTTACTTGGATATAGAAACCTATCTTATCCTACAAGGAAGTAGGTAAAGAAAAGAATTAGAAAAGGGGAGGATGATAGAAAAAAAGACAGATTGAGGAGGGCTGTACTCAGAAACAAAACACTTTTGTAATGGTAATGAAATGAATTCACTCATAAAACAGAAGCAGATAACAGAATGGATTGAAAACCTAAATCCTAAAGTACATTGATTACAAGAAGCACAGAAACACCACAGGATAAAAGTAAAGGAATAGAAGAGAATCTACTATGCTTCAGCTAAGTAAAACAAACCAACAACAACCACAACAAAACCCCAAACCAACAAAGCTTGTAATCATGGCCTCAAAGAAAAAGCAACAATTGAGATAATTAAAGATTTAAGGAAACTATTTTGCTAAAGAGGTACCATAGAAATGAATATCAAAAATAAACATAGATGTACCAAATGGTACAGCATCAAATTTTTAAATGAAAAATTAAATGAGGGTGAAATAGATAGTAAAACCATATTACTAAGACACTCAAACTTGCCCCTTTCAAAACTAGATAAATGGAACAAAAAAGTAAAACATTTAGGAAATAGAATATTAGAAAAAATTTTATACACGCATCACATATATATGATAGAATTATGTATATATGTATATCTTATGTATACACACACACACACACACACACATATTTTAGTAGATTTAATTTCACCTCTATCCAATCAAGACATTGCAACTATTGAGAAGATATACTAGTAAAAAAAATTTCAACATTCAGCAATCAACTTCTTTGAAAACCCTCTTATAAATCATAAAAGTGAATAAACAGACATCTCAGAGTTGATCTGCTAGCTAAAAGACCATTTGTGTGCATTCCAAATGGCACATCCAATCTTAGGTCAGGGGAAAGTGAGGAGGTATAGAGAAGGTAGGAGGGTAAATGTCAATTTTCAAAAGACCTTGAAGTTCAGTTCTTCCTAGAGAATTCCCTACAAAAGTTTGATGGATGGATAGTGTTCCACTTCTATAATGACAACCCAGCAGTTAGCCATGTTAACTTTTTCAAAACTTTATATACTATCACCCAGTACTTTTGGTGGTCAAAGGTAGGAAAAAAATGACTGCTGACAATTCTAGGCCAATATCCTTTATATCCAGGTGAAGGACCCTTGAAGAAGCCATAAGGATTGTTTTATCTCTGCCAGATCACCTAAACTCATCGTGTAAGCTATGGGGATTTTAGCTATGACTCTGGACTCATCAAAGGGATTTGCCAATCTATAGTAGATAACCGTGGCCAAAAAGAACGATTTCTTCTTCCTTACTTGAATATCTCCCTCTTCCCAACATAAACCAAGACTTCTACCTTCTCTTGAATGAAATACTTTGGTTGTATAGTTGTTTTCTCACACATCAACACCAAGGTCCCTAGTTTATCTTTTATTTTTGAACTGTAAAAAAATGAAGCTACTCAAGTAAAGGTTTACTTTTCCATGATGTGTTACTCACACTGATTATCATTCCTAGACCAATACATAGATAGCACACATACCTTAAATCTTTGAATCTGGGGTCATTAAATTGGGTTCATGGAATTAAAAAAAAAGTTTTTGATAATTATTTCAAAACAATTAGCTTCTTTTGTAATTTTTTTTGCTTTTTTATGTCTTTGAGAACATTACTTTGAAAAGGAGTTCATATGCTTCACCAGAATGCCAGAAAAATCATAACACAATACAAAAAGATTAAGAACTTTTGCTTTAAACAAAAACTACACCCATTAAAATAACAGAAATGAACTGTTCTAATACTTAATCTATTACAACAATGATGCAGCTAGGTGGCTCTGTGGATAATATGTCACACCTGGAATAAGATACACTAATTCAAATCTTGCCTCAGACATTTACTAGTTGTATGAGCCTGGGCAAATCATTTAATTTTGCCTCAGATTCTTCATCTATGAAATGAGGTAGAAAATGAAATGGCAAACCACTTTGGTAGCTGTAAAAATAAATCCCTAATTGGGCTTATGAAGAATTCGATATAATTGTATAAGAATAACAAATTATAATAATGCAATTCACTGTCTAAAACATACTCTTTTATATGAAGTCAAGTCAATTAGCATTTCCTAAGCTCCTAAAACATGCCAGGCACTGTGCAAAAATTTGGGACACAAAAGTAAAAACAATCCCTGCCCCCAAGAAGCTCATAATCTAATGGGGAAGACAACATGCAAACAATTATAGACAATTTATAGACGGTAAATTCTCAGTAATCCAACAGGCAAGGCACTGTATTTAAAGAAACTTGAGAAAGCTTTCTTGTAGAGTGCAGAATTTTATCAGAATGAAGAAATTCAAGGAAGCAAAGAACTGGACAAAAGAAGAAAGGAGTTGCAAGCATAAAGAAAAATCAGTGATTATGTGACCTTGAGGAAGTCACTTAACCCCAATTACCTCAGCAAAAAAAAAAAGAACAATCAGTGAAACTGCAGCGAGGCAATGAAGAATCTGGTTGGAGAAACAGGAAGAACATAAATTGTGTAAAAGTGAATGAGGTATAAGAAGACTGGGGAGAGAGGAATGATCCAAGTCATGATGGCTTTAAAAGACAGATCATTTTACATTTCACCGGAGATAATAGACAAGCCTTGGAATTTATTGAACAACGGAGGTGCCATTCTCAGACTAGGGCTATATGAAGATCATTTTGAGAACTTAGTTGACAGTGGGTTTGAATATGAAGAGATTTAAGAGAAGAAGACCAACTAACAGGTTTCTGTAAAGTTTAGATGAGACATGATTCACCATGGTGATGGCAGTGTTACAGAAGAAAAAAGAGAGTATATGAAAGATTTTATAAGAATAGAATCAATATGACCTAGCAACATATTGCACATGGGGATGGGGAAGAGTGAAAGAATTTGATCACTCTTTTCTCTTATGTACCTACTGTACAAAAACACTTGGAGGAGTTAGAGGGTTCCTATAATAACTTGAAATATAACTACTAGGAAACCAGAGGATATAAGAGAAAACAGGTGTATCTCCTGAGGAGTCCTTACATGCAGAAAATAGTCTTACATATCATCTTAAAAATTATTTATTAAAAAGCCTTCCCAGAAATTTGTAGAAATCTAGTAGCTTCCTATTATTCTGTTGATTAGCTTCATGGCTTAATAGCTAGAATTTTTCTGTTTATTTTTTGTCAATCTGATATTCCAGAAATTCTTATGATGAACCCACTGTGATCAGAGTTTCATAGAATCCTTATCTGTTAAAGACTCATAGATTGGGAGAGCCTCTAGGACTTAAAACTACAAAATAACAAAGATATGCTTCTGAGAAGAGAACAACACATAATATTATAGAAAATCATAATAATTTACATTTATATTGATTTACAAGATTTTTCAGGCTATTTCCTCAAATTATTTGTATAGTATATACATAAATTCCAAGTTTTTAATTTTAGTCTCAATTCTAAATCCAGTGCTCTTTCTACTACAAGTAGAAGGATTCTACCAATGCTATTCTACAGATCCATGGCCTTAAGTTTCTGAGTAGTAGAGATTTTAATGGTATAAATACATACCCATGATGGAACAGATACAGTAGATCAATCCCCACAAAAGAAAACTGTCTTTGACAAAAAGAACAACAACAATGACCTTATCATTCACTGATGACTTGGGTGACTTCCCCCATAACTGATTTCATTTTCATATACAAACCCAATGAAGTTCTGTTTCTGGTTTACTATCTGGGCTTCTTAATTTAAGGTGATATGTGAAGAAGACAAGAGAATACCCTAGATGTTAATGAATAATGACAATTGAAAATGACAAAAATATATATATATATATTTTAAAGAGGTATTATAGAATGATCTTGGCATGACAAAACATAGCTAAATTATGTTTACAAATAATCTGATACTATTGTTATATTTTCAGATTATGGTTTGAATGGATCTTTTCCCTCCTTTTTCTAACCACTATAGTGGTTAGCTCCAAGTATTTTCTATTCTGTTAATTTTATGTAATCTATGATATTTAAGGATTGTAAAGCAGATTTTACTCATCAATAACAATTTTTATCTTAAATATTCATTTTTCCCCTGGAAAATAATTTCTCTAACTTCTAAGGCAGGATTTCTTAACCTTGAGCACCGTTACCATTCAATATTGTATTATAAATGTTAGCTTTGGCAATAAGAGAAGAAAGAGATTAAAGGAATTAGAGTAGATAATGAGGAAACCAAATTATCATTCTTTTCAGATAACAGTACACATAGGAAATCCTAGAAAATCAACTAAAAACTGCTAGAAACAATTCATAACTTTAACAAAATAAATCAACATAAATCATCAGCATTTTTATATGTTACCATCACAATCCAGCAGCAAGTGATACAAAGAAAAAATCCATTTTAAATAACTATAGATAATATAAAATATTTGGGAGTCAACCTACCAAGCAAAGTCAAGAACTGTATAAAAACAATTACAAACAAAACATTTTCCACACAAATAAAGTCAGATCTAATCAAATGGAAATATATCATGTGCTCATGGGTAGGACAAGCTAATATAATAAAAATGACAATATTACCTAAACGAATATATTTATTCAGTGCTATACCAAACTCCCAAAAAATTATTTTACAGAGCTAAAAAAAATAAAAATAAAATTCATCTGAAAGAAGAAGAGATCAAGAAATTCAAGGGAATTAATGAAAAAAATGTAAATGAAAGTGGCCTAATTGTACCAGATGTAAAACTATATTATAAAGCAGTGATCATCAAAACCATTTGGTACTGGCTAAGAAATAGAGTAGTTCATCAGTGGAATAGGTTCACAAGACATAATATCAATGACTATAGTAATGTAGTGTTTGATAAACCCAAAGATCCCAGCTTCTGGAATAAGAACTCACTATTTGACAAAAATTGCTGGGAATATTGGAAATTAGTGTGGCAGAAACCAGGTACTGACCCACACCTAACACCTTATACTTAGGTAAAGTTAAAATGGATTCATAATTTAGATATAAAGAGTGATATATAACCAAATTAGAAGAATAAAATATAGTTTACCTCTCAGATCTGTGGAGAAGAAAATAATTTGTGGCCAGAAAAGAATTAGAGTATATTACGGAATGCAAAATGTATAATTTTAGTTATATTAAGTTTAAAAGTTTTTGTACAAACAAAACCAGTACAGACAAGATTAGAAAGGAAGCAATAAACTGAGAAAAAAATTTTATATCCAAGAGTTTTAATAAAGGCTTCATTTAAAAATATATAGAGAGTCAATTCAAATTTATAAGAATTCAAGCCATTCTCCAATTGATAAATGATCAAAGGATAGGAAAAGATAATTTTCAGATAAAGATTTGAAATCATTTACAGTCATATGAGAAAATGCTCTAAATCACTATTGATCAGAGAAATGCAAGTAAAGACAACTCCGAGTATCACTGTATACTTACTTATCAGATTGGCTAAGAGGACAAGAAAAGATAATGAATGTTGGAAGGGATGTGGGAAAATTGGGACACTAATACATTGTTAGTAGATTTGTGCATTGATTTACCCAATCTGTAGAGCAATTTGAAACTATGTCCAAAGAGATATTAAACTATGCATACCCTTTGAACCAGCAGTGTCTCTACTGGTACTGTATCCCAAAGAGATCATAAAAATGGGGAAAGGAACCACATGTGCAAAAATGTTTGTAGCAGCCCTTTTTGCAGTGGCAAGAAACTGGAAAAAGAGCAGAATCTCACCAGTTGGAGAATGGCTGAATAATTATGGTATATGAATGTTATGGAATATTATTGTTCTATAAAAAATTATCAGTGGGATGATTTCAGAGAGGACTGGAAAGACTTACATGAACTGTTCCTAAGTGAAGTGAGTAGAAACTGAAGATCATTGTAATAGCAAGATTATATGATGATCAATTATGATGGACATGGTTATTTACAACAACAAGGTGATTCAGACCAATTCCAATGCAATCCAATTGTGCTAAAGAGAGCCATCTACACTTAAAGAGAGGATGAGGACTGTGGGATCTGAGTGTGGATCACAATATAATATTTTCACTTTTTTGTTGTTTACTTGTATTTTGTTTTCTGTCTCATTTTTTTTTCTTTTTGATCTGACTTTTCTTGTACAGCATGATAATTGTAACATGTATAGAAGAATTGCACATGTTTAACATATATTGGATTACTTGCTGTCTAGGGGAAACGGTGAGGGGAAAGGAAGTTAAAAAAATTGGAACACAAGGTTTTGCAAGAGTGAATGTTCAAAATTATTTATGAATATGTATTAAAAATAAAAAGCTTTAGTAAAAGAAAGAAAGAATTTAGTCTTGTAAGCTTAAATTCATATTGGGGGAAAATGATAAGGTTCTTTGCATTTCCAGGAAATTTTTTGAAGCTGAGGGAGAATAACAAAATTCCAGTCAAGCTAGAGCTTTAGTGATCAGGCCCTAGGGAAGCTAAGTTCATTGCTCATAGTTAGGAAGTGCTGATTGGGATGGGAGGCACAAATCTGTATCTAATTGATGAGAGTAATTCATAGAAAAAAGTGGGATGATTAAGAAAGCATTAAATTCTAGGGGACAGGTGAGAACCAAGAAAAGTTAAGTAAAGTTGGAATAAAATTCAGACTGTCATGAAAATGTTGAAAGTTACTATTAAATGTGGAAAGGTAGTCAAGATACAAAGATGGCAAAATGTCTGTGACCAACTTTATGTTTAAGGGAAATCCTTTTGGCAGCAGGGAGAGTATGGTTTTCATATCCAGCCCTCATGTTCTAAAGAACAAGCTGCACAGTATGTTTATGTCCAGATACTAATCAGAACTGGAAATGCTTGATCTTAACCACGAAAAATTGTCATTCATAGCAATCAAATGCCTATTCAGATATTTTTGTTTCTATCTTAATTGAGATTTCCTTATAGGTGAGAAAAGCAATAAAAAATCTGTTTTGTTTGGCAATTAGAATAAAAAGGCATTAAATGTCCCCTGCTAAAGGGACAGTAAGAGGTTGAATGTATTTTAGGTGTGAAAATCTGCAAAAGCTTTCACAACCTTCAAACTAACACCTCAACCCTATTCAGATATGCTTGACAGCCAGATGGCTATTAAAATGCATCTTTGTTGTCTGGTTGGGAAACATGGCACCATTCATTTTACTGATAAGATACTACTGTAGTCAGTTATGATAATTAGCTGAAACATGAAGACAGAGTTTTGAAGCTGTCACAATTTGACTGGATGGAGGGGAGGGAAGGTCGACTGGAACCATAATGTATATCTTAAATATTTGGGTTTAATTCAACTACTTACAAAGAGGTAGGTAGAATTTTAGAAGTCATAACAACTCATACCTTTATTTTACAGATGATAACAATGAGACTTAAAGAGGTTAAATGATTTGTCCAGGACAAGAAAGCTAGTGAAGGTGTTGAATCCCGTCCTTCCAGACTTGTATATCCAGTGTCCTGCCTGCACTGCACCATACTGCTCCTTAATCTCCAACTTATATCCAATTTGGTGAGTGTCTCTCTGAACTGATTCTTAGACAGTAGATCTCATGAAATTCTGAGAGACTATAACTCCTAAATTTTGAATTCTTAATGACAAGCTCTTGCCTTGTCTCTACCATATCCTCATCAAAAGCATGCCTTTGATCATATTATCAGTATTACTGTTTCCCATCATTGCTATATTTTGCCCTTTCTTGATATCTAAGTCTATTATCACTGTTATAGCTTCATTTTCCAATGATCATATAATTTAATGACATCTCTTTTGCTCTTATTGAATCCCTCATTTCCTTGAAATTCAGTCTTTCCTGCCATGGTAGAACCCAAATCTTGGGAACTCCTTTCTGCTTTCTCTTTTCTGATTCTTGAATCACCATACTAGCTTATCTCAGCCATTCTTTCAAGATGAAAGTCTTTTCATAATTTTTTTTATTAACCTGTTATCATTCTTTCTAATACAAATTATTTAAACACTTATTTTCAAACATTCAATTGACACCCAATTTCCTCATTTTTTCAGAGCAGGTAAATTAATGTCTTGCCTTACTGATCATCATCCAATTCCTCTTCTATCTTCATCTCAGAAAATGATGGTTCTTTGTTGGCGTTCTTGTTCTTCTTTAAAATATAATATAAGATGATGGTTCTCTCTGGGGGAGAGGTGCAGGTTTCTCGGGGGAGGTTTCCTGGAGACAGCCTTAGTTTCAGTTCAGATCAATAATTACCCCAATCGCAGCCAGGTGATAAAAGTTCGGATTTTTTATTGTCTCTAATATAGCCCAATTAGTTTAGAGACCTATCTCTCTGTTTGGTTCCAAGAGCTCCCTCCAAATGTCTCCAAATCCAAAGGTTTGTCCTTCAGCCTCTGCCTCTGCTTTCTTCAGCCTCCAGCCAGCACAAAGATGGAATGAATCTCTTGTCTCTTTCACTTGGGGCTCGGCTAGCTTTCTGGCAAGTCTTTCAGATCAGCTTGGTCTTAGTGGGGGAAGTGCAGGAGACCAGCCACCTACCACAGTGGTGTGAGATGAAGATGAATCTGGTTGTGCCTCTGAGAGAGCCTTCTCAATCTTCAGCTCAACTCCGACTTGTGGCTTCTTCTGACTTGACACTCTTCTCTTCATGTAATTTGGCTGAATTCTCTCTGAGAGCCTCTGTCTGCATCTTATATATGAGAGAGAGGAATTGTGGGATACGAGAGAGAGGGATTATGGGTTTCTCCCAGCACGCTCTCTGGCCCTAAGAACTTCAAGGGAGGTGTGAATTCAGATATCTCATACTAAACCCTGAAATTTCCCAAATGTGTGAACTCCAATGAGTAAAGGTATGAACACAAACATTGTATCAATTAGTTCTACTTAGTACCTTGTTTTAGGTTCTGGCCCAAAACATCAACTCTAATGAGTTAGCAGTTTGTAAAGATTCCAACCGTTCTTTCCCTGCCTTCACCTGTGTTCTTGATTACATCAATTTCTGTGTCCTCTGTGATCTTGCTTCCTTGGTTATTCATTTTCATGTATTCCAAATCCAGAGAAAAACAATATAAAATGAAGAGTTTAAGTTGAATTATCTTTAAAGCTCCTCTAATTCTAAATTTGAGATCCTATGGTAAAATGAAAACCATATCAGAACTTTGCAACTCCCTTAAGTCACCATTTGTTCTTCCACATCTTTACCATTAAGGTAATCTACCTTTATCACCCAAATCCCAGTAAAACTTCTCTTTTGAAGAGCATTTCTGATTTCTTGCCAAATCCTACAGCCTTTCCTCATACTTTTTAATTTGTATTTTAGCATTATACACTACTGACCATTTATTCCTTTTTGTGCTCTGTACTTTCTTTGCATCTGTGACATCATCCTCTCATTCTTTTCATAATGCAGTAACTGCTCCTTCTCTGTCTCCTTTAACTGTTCTGGTTGTTACTACTAATGTTCTACTGCTTTGAAGTTCTCTCCAGAGCTCTGCCTTTTCTTGTTTCTAAAATGAATGAGAATGAGAATGTAATCTCATTCAATTCCACTGTATTATGACTATTATACAGATGACTAATAAATCTTCATCATTTAGTTATGACCTACCTCTAGATATTTCCAACTGACTGATAACCATCTCCACAGAAATATACCACTGGCATTAAAAACTCAACATATTTATAACCAAACTCAGAAACTTTTTATCATTTATTTATTCATTTCTGTTGATATTATCATCATTCTCATAGAACCTCTGGATAGAAAACAGTTATTTGTTTTACATTTACCTTTACCCATTCTTCATTCCCTTTAATTTAGTAAATTTCCAAATTTGTTAATGTCATCTTTCTTATACATAGGTTTCTGATTTTCCATTCTCAGGGCCACCTCTCTAATAAAGGTTCTAAATAATTATCATTTTTCTCCCTCCAGTCTTTTCTTTTATCTTCCCATATACTCCTGTGAAATCAGTAACATTAATGCACATGATCATGACACTTCCCTACTTTAAAGCCTTCAATAACTCCCCAGTGCCAATAAATCAAATGATAACCTATATTGATGAAAATTTTTTAAGGTTTTTCTGTTTCTGACAACAACCTTGTGAGATAGTGCAAAGATAATGACAATATTAACTTAATTTGGATCTTTGATGTTTGCAAAAACCTTTACATGTAGTTAACTGATTTTACTTAACTTCCTTCAACTTATAGATAAATAAATTGAGAATTGAACAACACTCAATATCTTGCTCTGGTTCACATAACTAGTGAAGGTCAAGGCCAGATTTTTGACAGAAATCCACCAACTTTTTCTAAATAATATTTTTAAATATATATTATTATACAATGGTATTAGTATTTACTATGCTGTGGAAAACTGTAGACATGTTTAAATAAAGATTAGAAAACTAGAGAAATTAAATGAGTGAGAAAAATGAAAACCATTCAGATATTTTTCAAAGCACCAAGTAGGCTTGAGTGATAGGTAAAATTGTTTCTGATGTAAGTTGTATTTATTCTTTCAGGAAAACCTCTGACTGTAGCTACAGTTGATGTACACAGGATGCTTACCGTCTTTCAGGATGGTTTCACGATCTGTCCCATCTATTTTTTGCCGACCAATTAGGAAGCTTGTGGTGTCAGCAAAATAGATATAATTGGCTTCAGCATGAAAATCTAGAGCACGTGGATTGACCAGATTTTCTATGGGGATCATGTATTCATCAGCGATTTTGGTATTCAAGTCCATTCCCCGAACAATTCCTGGGCGTCCTTTCCCATAAAAGAGAAACAACTCATTCTTCGGTCCTGTTGAGGAAAGATTACAGACATAAACAACTGGTGCTGCCTAATCTTCTTTACACTGCATAATGGCACTGTTTAATTAACTGGCACAATTAGTGGGGTTTTAAAAAATTCAATACCAAAAACTAAACTCAAAAATATGCCAAATGTATCTCAGTGTAAGAAGGCTGGCTTAATTGTATTATTTTAATTAAAATAGAAATTACATCTGTGAATAGGTTATATCTAGTTAATTATTCTTTTGTTTGTAACTGTCTGTTTTGAAAACATGACAGATCACTGGATAACATGTAGCCCTGTGAAATGGACATTTACAAAAACATCTTGTGCATTCAATTTTACAACTCATTAGAATTATCAATAGCTTTCTTTGGACACTGACTATGGTATTTGTTACATCTGACAATGTCGGAAACTTCAGAAAATTTAAAACATGCCAGGGAAGGTTTTTCATCTACTGACTGTCAGAATAAACAAAAGTAATAACTTGTTATCACTTCCTCATACATGGATATAAGTGAGTGTCCAAACATAATTTGAACTTCCAAAATCCCAAATCTAAATGCCAATAACACTTTGTATTTCTTTGTATTTCTTAATTTGGATTCCCAAAGCTATTTCTAACCCCTGGAAGACTTGGAAGCCAATTACAATTATCACAAAGACAATCACAAAAAGCAAGAAATCGTTATTTAAATTCTTATTTTTAGGATGATAAATTAAGATTCCTTTTCCTACATAACAAATATTTCTGTGGCAAATTCAAACCCCTATATGAGAAAAAGAGGAGAATCCAAAAATTTGCCTGCATCCTTAAGTGTCTTAGCCTAGATTGATTATATTGGTTATCAGAGGAAATGCCTAGTGATTTTTAAACCTGTATGTAGGTGAGGAAAACTATCATTATACTACATCTGAAAATCAAGAATATTAAGTGATTCACTTGAGTTTGGTTAAACTGAGGTTCTTATCTAAAGATCATCTATGTCTCTCACCAAAAGAAAAAAAAATGGCAGGAGGTAAATATTAAGTCATTTCTTTCAGGAAACTATAAGTATTGCTTAACTACAGTTAAGAGAAGGGAAAAATGGTGCTACTTGATGATTAGATATTTAAGAGCCTGCCAGATAAATAAACTGAAAGAGAAACTAAAGAATTCAAAAAGTTTACCCTGCTTCTCCAAAAATAAGGTATTACAATACTCAAAGGAGGAGAGTAATGAAATTTACTTAGCCATCTTTCAGTCAATATTCTCTTTAACTTAACTCTGAAGTCATGATTATTTTGGGATCTTATCAAAATGACACATTTACAACAATTGCCAATACTTTCCAGAGGTCCTATCCACAATGGACTAGAACACAATTAAAAACCAGAAAGTAAGGAAAATTGGTGTCTGCATATTTAATAGAAAGAGAGCAAAGACTGTGCATAATCAAAACTTTATAATTTTGCCTATGGGATATTCCCCTTGGCCCTCATTCTGAGCATGTTTACTTTCACTTTAGAAAGAATTCTAACAATCTTAATTGTCTGTGTTTTTTTCCCCCTTAATCCAAAGATATTGGAAGCAGCAAATTAGAGACAGGAGTACTAACAGAAGCTAAAAATGACAACTCAATCTGATAACAAAGGAAAAAAAGTAAAAAAAAAAAAATGTAGCAGTCTGGGGCCACTGAGAATAAAGGAAACGATCCCATCCAACTTAATAGGCCCTGAAAATAGCAGTACAGAAAAATACAATTGGATCATGTCCATATTGATGAAGCAGAGTCACAAAGAAAAAGGTTAAATTATGTTCAGTATATTCTGTTTAATCAGGTAGGAATGTGTGTAATGCATTTTAGAACATTATTAATGATTAAAGTTTTAAAAGATATATGGTTAAAATTAAAATATCTTAGAAGCATAGTTTATCAGAGGATCTTGCTCACATTGTGATAATTCAATTCAATAAGCTTCATTAATACTGACTATGTGCAAAGTTTTTTGGTTCTGAAGACATAAAGACAAAAACAAAACAAACCAAAAAAAAAAAAAAAACAAAAAAAAACAAACAGCTACCTTCAAGGAGTTTGTATTCTAAATAATATTAATAGTTTTATGTTATTAAAAATTGGAGACCAGGAAAATATTTTGGGAAATCATAATCTTTCTGAAATAAATGTTTATTGAACTGAATTTCCTGCACCTGGAATTTTTGTTATTGAGACACTTTCAGTCATGTTTAACTCTTTATGAACCCATTTAAGGTTTTTCTTGTGAAGATACTAGAGTGGTTTGCTATTTCCTTTTCCAGCTTATTTTATGAATGAGGAAATTGATGCAAAGAGGGTTAAATGACTTGCCTAGAACACAAGTCATAAATGTCTGATGACAGAATTGAATTTAAGAAGAAAAGAATTCCTCCTGATGCCTTACTAGGTATTTTATCCCCTAGACGACCTTGCTTACCTGGGATGCTCACTCCTCAAATCCATCCTTTGTCTTATCCTTGACAGATTCTTAATTTTCTAAGGTAGAGAGATAATATGCCCTTATAGATCATTCTTATAAAATAAAAGAGGAAGTGATTTGTGTGATGTCATTGGCTAAGAAATAGTGTTAGAATTCTAACCCAGATCACCAGATGTTAACCATACTGTTCATTTCATTGCACTCCAAATGTTAAGGTGAATATGAATGAAACTTAAAGAGGTAAGGTTAGGTTACCTGGAAACTTCCCTTATTTTAGATCCCATTTTGAAAGGAAATTAATTTAGACATTGCAAATCTTTATTATTAGAACTATCTACAGGTTGCATGGACTGCTTCTAATGGCTTCCTCTCTCACTGGAGGTTTCAAATAGAACAGATGACTGAATGTCAGTTATATTTAGGTAGGAATTCTTTTTTAGATATCCATTGAACTAAGTGAGAATTAAGGTTCCTTCCAAGTCTGAAATTCAATGATTCTGTAAAATGTAAGAGTTTTTACTCTGTGAATTTCAGTAGCACTATGTTATACCCATAGGATGAAGCTCATGGTATTATAAATGAATCTCTACCATTAGACTGTATGCTCTTAAGGTACCATGGGGCTGTATTTTGCAAACTTTTTGTATTCCCAGTGTTTAGCACAGTATCTGTCAGGCAGTAGGCATTTAATAAATATTTTTTTTTATTATTGCTTGGATTACTGACAATAAAGATTAAAGCTAATTAACAAGTCAGTGAATATTATCTAATATAACCCATAATTTTACAAATGAGAAAAGTGAGACCTAGAGAGGTTAAACAATTTGTCCAATGTCACAAATATAGTATGAATCTATCTATGTATCTAGTATTAGAGCTGGAATTCAAGCAAAATTCTTGTAAATACAAATCCAATATTCTATCCTAAACAGTATTATTAGAGTTCCCTAGATTAATGATTACTGAATTGAATTGAATTCCTCAAACTAGAAATCCTACCCCTATAATTTCCATTTACAGACTTCCTCTCCATTCTTTAAGGATCAGTTCAAATGACATTTCCTTCATGAAGTTTTCTCTGATCTTCACCCTCTCCATAGATTCCCTCTTCTACCCCACAAAACACTTGGAAGTGATGCCTTTTTTTTAAATTTCATAATACTTTATGTTCATTTTATTTATGAATCATTTTGACTTTTATCATATTAGCATGAATATCTTATCTTTTAATACTAGATTACAAACTGCATGAGAATAGACACCAAATTTTACTTTAATTTTTGTCTTCCCCAATATTTACCACATATGTGGGTACAGAGTAAACAGTTAATAATTATGATGAGTATATGAATGAATCTTTCAAAAAATATTTAGCCAAAGATTCATGAGTTCAATATTAATCATCTCCAGTGATGTATTGTTGATCTAAATGAGAGACTTTAGAACTCATCTTTTCCAATATCTTTATTAGAAAAATTAAGGAAATTGAGGGTGAGGTTAAGAGATTGTGCCCAAGGTTACACAGAGTCCTTGTAAATAGCAGGGTCATTATTTGAATTCAAGTTGCATGATTCTAAGTTTAGCATCTTTCCCAATGCACCACATCCTTATGCTTCTTTTTTCTGATTACATCATTACAAGAAGACAAATGCCATTTTGTGATAGAAAAGAAAGGTACATATTTTTACCAGGCAATTTTTACCTGATGGGGGCTCATATTTTTACTGTTGTGGATGATAAAAATACTAATTAACACTCAAAATCCTATTCTGAAATTCTAGCTGCTGGCAAAGTGTTTGATTTTAAGAACATACTTTTGCATGACCTGCCATCACTTCCCAAGTTGAAGCCCGTCCTGCAACGACAAGTCCGTGTTTTGTAGTTGCTGCTGAGCAGACAGATGTGCGAACATCCCCCTGGCATTCCATATGGATCTACTTCACATGCATGGCTTCTGACTACAACAAATGAAAAACAGCATGCTTGAAATCCTCTCAAAACAAGATAATCATGTGCATCAGCATGTTGAAGACTTTACAATGGAAAAAAAAAAAAAAGAAGTGAGTCCTAGCAAAATCCTGTACATTAGAATATACTGTGAAGCATTCAGATTTGACAGAGATGGAAAACAATATGGGAGGAAGAAGGGCAATTGAACTTTAATTTTTTAACTTCACATTTCTAGAATAATTTTGAGAATAATAACAACAGTTAATATATATTTAGCACTTTAAAGCTTGCAAAGTGCTTTATATGTTATCTTATTTGCTCCTCAAAACATTCTTATGAGGCATATGCTATTATTATCTCCATCTAACAGATGATGAAACTGTGTCTAGAAATTATATCATACATTTAGGGTCATACAGCTACTGAATGTCTGAAGCAAGATATGAATTCTGGTCTTCCTTATTCTAATTATTATTAGAATTAATCTAATTAGTTCTACCTCTTAATGGCCTCTAGAACTGGATGATTGAGATTAATTCAAATTGAATTAATTTGCACATTTATGCATACAGTAAATAGGTTACATTGCTATTGAAAGATAAATTTATAAGATATTTCTTTTGTGGGATGTTTTCATGAAAACATTCTTTCAAAATGAAGATGCCATTGGATTGTGAATATTTGCATTATGACAACAACTTTGTGAAGTAGGCAAGCAGGAATGATCAAGGAAAGAAACATCTGTCTTTGAAAATCTATCTGTAAGAGGACATCTACTGGGCATACTAGAAGTAGTAAGAATGAATTGGGGTTTTCTTGTCTTTTCCTCTTTTATTACCGAGTACCAAATTGAATTTCAGGCTTTCTAAAGTTGACATCCAATGCGACCAATAAGATTCTATATCTTTTAAGAAAAAGTTTTTTTTTTTTTAAATAGAATACTATAGTACTTTTATAAAAAGGCTGCAGAGTTGTTAGAAAGTAGAGCAGAGGGATGATAATGGGGGGTCCAGCAAAGAAGGGACAAAAATGTGAAATAATGAAGAAGAAAAAGGGAAAAAGTCGATTTTTTTTTAAGAAGGAAGAATGGCTAAAGAAAAAAAAATATGGAAAGAATAGGGTAGATAATGAATTGCATCCTGAAGGCTAAATTTGTTATTACTATCATCATTATTTTGCATCAGCAGCTGTTTGGAATTGTAATTGGTAATTGACAATTTAAAACCACTTATTTTTCTTCAAATTGTGATTGATACTTCCCATCTCCCACATCCCTAGGGTTGACAGCTGACTGACCTGCAAACATGTCCTTTTAGTGCTGTCATTTCCCTTTCCCCAGAATAGAATTAGTCTCAATCTACCTTCTTAAGTTTGTCATATGATGTAAAGGACTCTAACTTAAAGTGAAAATTAGTAAGCTCTCAACTGTGTATATGTTTGTTTGAACTTAAGGTTCCACTTCTTCAGTAATTTTTAATTTGCAACATTTAAAAAAATCTACTAACACCTTTGGGTAATGGTAATTGTATGTTTGTCTTTTCTATATTTGAATCCTAAATGATATTGCTGAATAAACATCACTAGGACATATTAAGTATTAGCTGGCTTGTATTTTTATGAATGCTTAGAAACAGAAACATGCTATCTTCAAATTATATTAATTTCTCAAAGCTTGTTTAGCATACTGGGAATGTAAAGTTAGAAGAGTCCAACTGTACTCAGATTGCCCAGAAATAGATCTTGCAATGAAACCGACCTTTCTTTAGCCTCTGTGCCTCAAAACATTATTCAAATAGAGCCTCTCAATACCTGTGTTTCCAGTCTACATACATCATGATGGGGAATTCCCTCCTAAATATAAATCTAACCATCATCTCATTTCTGTACCTATAGGAAAGAGTCACCAGATCCTGAAAGATTTGTCATTTAGACTTATGACAGGACCTCTACACCATTTTGTCAAATAGACAAATACACCTTTGCCATCACAGCCTAAAGGATTTATTACTCAGCTACTTTAGACCTATACAAAAGAGTTAGAAGCTAGCTCCAATTTATTTCACAAATATTAAGGCTACAAAGAGGATCAAGGTGGAATAAATCTTACCTGTTGACTGTATTCTTTTTTGATAAATGCGGATTGCTCTTGCATTTTCCTTTTTAACTAATGTGTGCACATCAGTACCATTAAATCTGTTTATTCGGATGATGTTGAAATTATCTAGGTTGGTTGCATATAAGTAATTTTCAAATATAGTAATACCATAAAGATGTCTGACCTAGAAAGAAAGGCAAAACACTGTGAATTTTGATGATGATTTCCTTCCAATAATTCTTATCTCTAACCAGAGGAGTTAAAATTCTTCAGTGCTACTCCTGCAATGTCAAAACAAAGTGAAGAAAACCTCCAGATGTTGAGTATATCCTCTGTAGTAAAGAGATAGCAGGAAACACACAATAATTTTATAGAATGGGAAAGTATGATTAAATTGCCATTTGAATCACTGAATGGAATTTCTAAATTTAGATTAGAGATACGTGTATCTGAATTTTCCATTTGAAGAATTCCAGTTTCTATGCATTTCTTCTGTTGAAGATTACTTTCAACAAAAAACAACTAAATGGGGGACTTAAAATTTGCCCTGGAAATGGCAATATAAAAAAAGTCATACTTAAGGCAAGCAGACAAATATATGAAGAGTACTTTCATTCATGTTTCATGAAGAAACAATGTTACAATGAGTTGTTTGTTTTTGAAGGGAAAGTGACATTGAAGTACAATATTTTCCAAATATGAAAGAATGAGCCAATAGCCCCTGACTCAAAATGCAACCATATATTTGTTAATTACAATCTTTTGTTTAGAATAGGATTCTAGGAAACAACATTTGTTTCCCCCGTCTTCTCAATGCAAAGTAACAAGAATCTAAGTCCTCCAAATTAAATAACACATCCATATCTAAATATTATAGTTTGAATAATTCTGGTAATAAAGTGAAAAATAAGCCTGAAGGTAAACACATATTTGCAATAAGTGAAAGGGGAAACGTCAACATTTTGCCAGAAATTGTATTTTTTTTAAGATTTTTTTAAATAATAGAGAACTAAATTCCCCTTTATTTTATTTTTTTAGAATAAAAACAATGTGTTTTTGTATAGCAGTAGAAACAATTCCATTTTCATCTATAGAAGGACTGCAGGGTCTCACAAAGTCATAGAGAGAAAGAAGAATTATTCTCCCCCACACCATTATATGATAAGGTGCATAATGTGACGTTACCACTCCCTTGTATTTGTTTAATGAATGTATTCATCATCAAAATGGAGTGTGGCCCTGGAAATGTTGAGGTTGGGACTGGTCATTATGTTAATAAGACAATTCTGACCCATGGGAAGTTGTGACATTAAATTTTATTTTCTTAACTAGCACATTTAATTAAAAATCTAAAAGTATACTCAAGATAAGTGAAGATAACAAGTTGGGTTATAGGTGTCTAAGTTTGTCACAAAGTAAAAAAAATACAAGTATCAAGTTATAGTCATGGAATGCTGAGTTTATAGTTGAACCAAAAGCACTCAAGGAGAATATATTTCCTTCTTATATGTGACATATTTTTATTCTTTCTTGAACTCATATGTGCACTACTGAAGTGTGAGTATAAGGTCATGAAATGGATGGCTTAAGATTGATCCCATGACTTTATAGTCACACTTCATATAAAAAAAATATAAATGTTATTATGTATCATCATCTACCATCATACCAGCTAAGTTCTGGTATTACAAATACTCATGGAAAAAGAAGAATCCTTCCTTTAAAATGTCCTAGCAGTGAATTATATGACTGTGGTTCTCTTAGTAACTATCTTAACACGTTAATTTATAATGAGACTTGTTCAATGCCTTTTTTTTTTTTTTTTGTGAAGAGAGTTTCATTTTATCCTTTTCTATATTTTAGCTTGATTCAAGTTTAAATGACTCCAAGAACACATGGATTACAAACAGGCATGTTAATATGGATATAATATTTTCATCTTTTTAGTTAGCTACAAGGATTATCTGATATATAGTGGAGAGTATGGGAAAGAATAAGAGTGAATAAGCATTTATGTAATGTAATGCTAATACTAAATGCTTTGAACAAATATTATCACTTTCTGTCTTCATAATAGCCTTGCAAGGTAGGTGTTCTCATTTACCCTTGTTTTGCAGTTCAAGAATGGAGGCAAACAGAAGTCAGAAATTTAAGTGGCTTTCTCAGGATTACACAGTTTGTAAGTGTCCTTGAATTCAAGTCTTCCTGATTCCAAGCTCAACACTTTATCTCCTGTGAAACTAGCTGTCTCTATTTATTCTTGAACTTTTCTGACATTGAGTTTCCAGGGAAAGTCAAGGTTTGGCCACATTATTATGTGGAAATGAGATAAGAATGAGAGTTGAGGATTGGATGATATAATATTTTTATACTCAAAAATCCAAAAAATCTGCAGTTTATTCATCCATACAGAGGAAAATAGTGTTGACCATATATCTGTAAAGCATAGAATCATATACCTTCAAATATTCTTTTTTTTCAGAATAATTTTAAATGTATAAAATAAACACATAGGATTATAAAGAATATAATTTATATTGAAATAGTTTTTACATATGTTCACATATATGTTAACAAATGTATATTTAGATACACACACATAAGAACCCCTGATCTAGAGTAGATTCATCCATTAGGGAAGAATTACAATAGATTTTTAAGGAATCCCAAACCATCCCAAAGCATCATAAAAATGTCAGTCCTCTCTAACCAGAGTAAAACATTAAAGGAATGAACATAAGACTTTGCAAAAAAGTCACGAGAAATGAGGCCAGGATTTTCTGTGAGGATTCTCAAATATGCTTGCTTTGCTTTATGCTTGCAGAGATTTGAAACACACTAACATATGAAGAAAATATCTCATTTTATGAAGTTAGGACAATTGGTGATTGGAAATACTGAGTTAGACAATGATACAATGACTAAAGAGGTCCATTTCTTCTTAGAGATCTACCCTTGGTGATTAGTGAGAGAACTATATGAACTTATAATTCATCAGGAAAAAAGAAAGATCCCAAAGGATCTTTTGACCTCAGAGACTTTCACATGATTTTCATTCTCCATATTCAGAGTTTTTGAATAGAAGTGAAGACCAAATTTAATCCAACCTATTAAAATAATAAATATACTTTTATGAGCAAGAGATTGCCTTTGTTAGCGAAATATCCTGATACCACATGGGACAGCTGATAGTTCAGCTCCTGAAGAATGAACTACTTAAATTAGTTTTTAGTAAGTAGGTCATAACATTTTTTCTCTTCAAATACCTGTAGTTCTTTTTATTGCATTTGGGGGGCTGGGAGAGACAAATCTAATACATATAAGAAGCAATATAAAAATAAAAACTCTTTTCAATAGTAAATGTACCAGGAATTTTTATCATCCACTTCTCTTTGACCAAAAAAGAAATTTGTATCATTACACATGTTGGTCATAGCCACATAATGAAATCATTCCCTTTTATTGCACTAACACTGCATCCTCCAATAAATAGTATACTTACTTGTATGCCTTGGATTATGGTATGTCTGTTTTTCCCTTGATAGTCCACTACTTCAACATAGTCCAAATAAAGATCTACCCAGTAAACCAATTTGCTGACCAGGTCTAGTGCCAGAGCAGCTGGCTGCTCTGTCTTTGAATCGACTATCCTTGTCCGGTTCATCCCATCCATGTCACATCTCTCCACTTTGGCAACATTCCCATAGTCAGTAAAGAAAAGTTTTCTGTTGAAAGAAAACTGAATGTTAAAGAAGGGAAAACACATCCCATGGAGCCATCTGTAAAAATAAAAAAATTTAAAAACGCCCCACAGAACTTTTGGTTTTAATTCATTGCAGTGGATACATCTGGTAGCTTCTATAATCATTTCGATAAAATATCACTAATAGGGAGAAATCTGTTAATAAATATTGCTGGGCATGAGGGAGCAGGTTAACTAACAACTATAAAATAGTCTCCCAAATAAATGATTATGTGGGGTTTGTTTCAGTATTTAGAGAAATATTTCTTTAAACTATGTATGAGTGGTACACATATACCATTGGGGACCACAAAGGGCTGATCAGACATTGACTTTGGATGCTGACACATTCTCCATGCCAGGGCATATGAGCTATTCAGCTTTGTATTCAACCTGCTTTTTAAAATTGCACAGCAATGTTTATTTCATATAAAAGCTATTAGAGTTTCTTTTTATGTGTAAGCTCAATGTTGCCATGAATGGTAGAAAACAGCAAACCTGGAATGGAATGAAACAGATGGAAAAGTAAATGTTGTTTGTAAGCAATGGAAATAAAAACATATATTAGCTCTCCCCCACAAAATCTCATCCATCTCAGATATTACAAATCACAACATTTCACAAAAGGGATTATATATCATTTCCCTTATTTCCCTTTTTATCATGTTTGGGGGAAAGATTGGAATTAAGTGTTGACCCCTGAAAAAAATGAAATGATTCATTTCTTGCAACAGACACAGTAATCTATCAAAGACTTAACTGTACCTCCATAGCTGCTGTTCCTAATGTTGGATTAGTATTCACTATGTTTAGTAAACACAAATCAATTTCAATTAACCTGACAATATTTTAACAAGATTACCTTCTCATGAGACTAAATTACATTTGTAAATAGAAGACTATCTCGTCATAGAAGACCATCAAACACTATCTCAAGAATAATCCAATTTCCAGTGCCTGAGTAGTATTAATGTTAGCGGGAATATTGAAAATTCAATTCTTCAAACTTAGTGAATTAATTTTTAGTTACTGCTTTCAATTGGCTTGTATTATATCAATATAGTATCTCTTTCCCATAAAACAACAACAACAACAACAAAATACATTTAATTTAACTTTAATTTGGCTTTTGCTCCTGTGGCTTTCTTCATCAAAATTTAAACAACAAAATACTATTATATATTATTATGGTATGGCATGTCTGAATATAACCATGTAACATATATTTTCATCCAAATATTCTTTTAAAAGCAACTTATCACAATAAATTAAAAATGAATTTCCACACAATATACATTGAAGATAAAATAATTTTCAGTTTTTAAAAAGCCAAACAAAGCTATATGAGAGAAAATAGAATAAAGCCACCCAACTTTGTATCTATCTTTCTTTCTTGCTTCATTTGTCTCTCTTTTCCTTTTATCCTTCATTTAGAAATCCTCTTATATACTGGACAAAGATACCACACATTTACCTTGTCCCTAAAACTACTGTTTCATCATACTTCATCTAAATCATTAAATGTATCTTCCTCCCTTCTTTCTTGTTCCCTGTTTCCCTCTTTCCTTTCCTTCCTTCTTTTCCCTTCTTCCACACTGTCTCTCTCCTTCCTTCCTCTCTCCTTGCCTAGCATGCTATTTCTTGTTCCTCTGTCTCTGTCTTCTTCTCATTCTCTCTCTCTCTCTCTCT
The DNA here is from genome assembly GCF_016432865.1 of Antechinus flavipes. Lineage (NCBI taxonomy): Eukaryota > Metazoa > Chordata > Mammalia > Dasyuromorphia > Dasyuridae > Antechinus > Antechinus flavipes. The sequence continues at coordinate 368,004,857 of NC_067400.1, forward strand.
CTCTCTCTCTCTCTCTCTCTCTCTCTCTCTCTTCTCTCTCTCTCTCTCTTATTCTCTCTCTTTCTCTCTCTCTCTCTCTCTCTCTCTCTCTCTCTCTCTCTCACTTTCTCTCCCTCCCTTCCCCACTCCCCATCATTATCTCATATCTCTCTATATTTGAGACTATTAACCATGTCTTCTTCTAAATAAATATATTCCCCTTTGAGATATGTACATGTGTATATGTACACAAACACACACATACACACACACACACACACACACACACTTTGAATATATTTCACTCTTTATCCAACTAGACTAACTACTGCTTCTCTGCCTCTTCTGCTTTCATCTTCGTTATTTTTTAAAGTAGGCATTCCAAAGTTGTTTTTTTTTTATTTTGTTTTTGTTTGATTGAAGTTTGTTGTCTTCTTTACTCATTCTACATTATTTCCCTAGAAATCTCATTCATTCTCATGGCTTCAACTTTTTCCTATATGGAGAAAAAAAAATCTGACATATGTGACTTCTTATTTTGACCATTTTTCTGTCATTCACACTAACATCTCCAACTGTTTACAAGTATCTTCACTTGGATGTCTCACTATTAATTGAAATCTACAACTTTTTTTATCCTTTCCTCTACTTTCTTTTAACTACTATTTCTATCAACAGTACCACCAATTTGTTATTTCCCATATCTGGATTATTGATCCTTCCCTATTTATTACCTGTCTTAATCATAATACCATAATACCAGAACAAGGAAGAACTTCATATAATCCAACTTATACTTGACTTAGAATCCTTTCTATAATATCAGTGACATATGGTCATTCATTTTCAGTGTGGATATCCCCAGAGAAAGGGGATCCACCACCTCTTAATGCTCTTTCATTTCTGAGCACCTTAATGTATAAGAGATTTTTCTTATATGGACTAGAGATTTAGTTCTCTAAACTTAGTTATAGCTTTTAGTTCTACCCTCTGGGATGGATAGGCTCTGAGCAGCACAAAGAACAATGAAACTGTTGTCTCTTGTATTTCAAATACATTATACTTCTATTAATCAATTTCTTGCTAAAGACTGAAATAGAAAGGGAATATATTAGTCCTACAATTTAAATTGTTGAGATAAATCATAATGCTCCAATAAGCAGCAGAAAAGGCACAGGGAATTCTTAGTTGCTCCATGAAAATTTTTTTCCAACTGGGTAAATTAATCCTGAAAATACAACTTTATTAATTCTTTGTGAGTATGTCTTCTAAATTAAGCTTGCTTGTTGCATTTTCTCTTCATCTTTATCTTTCCTTGAGATATAAGCATTTTGATTTTGTCAGGTAAGAGACAGGGAAGTGGACAATACTAGGCTTTCCACTTATGCCAGTTCTAAGGTTAAGATGAGTGATTTGGCAGCCATACTTCATCCAGAGATAGAAAACAAGGGCTAAATCACATATATGCCTTACACCCTCCCCCTTTTTCCAGATACTGGAGCTATGATAAGGGATCTTTACTGAAAAATCCTCAGAATTTTCCCTTTTATATTAGAAGTGGCAGATAAGAGAGATTTTTGACTTTTTTCCATATAGTACTTTAGTATTCTGACTTTTCTCAAGTTTTCATTAAGTCACCAGGGAAGAATATAGTAGACTTATCACATCTATGGTCTTAGATACTCTGCTTCTTTTAATATAGTCTAAAAGGGGATATAATTTTTTTCCCTGTCATATCCCACTTTTGATTCATATTGAGCTTCCATTCATCATGAGACTCTCAGACTTTTATCAGATAAATTCTTGACTAATCATATTCCTCCTCTCCTTACTCTTTTTCTCCCTGTAGGCTTCTTGTATCTGTTTTTGGAAAATAAGGATAAGGTTAAAATAATTTCATTTTGTTAGATTCACCCTTATTGCGTTAAGAAGAGTGAGGAGAGTATACATAACAAGTTTCAGTTTTTCATCTCTTTGACAAGGAATGATAATATGTATGTATGTATATGTATGAATACACACACACATACATACATAATATACATATACATATATTCTTTTTACCTTTCCTACCTCTTCCCACTTCAGCATATGGGGTAAGCAAAAGAAAATAAGTTGGAAAGGGCTCATGAGACATGTTTTCAATTTGAAACTTATCTATACGGTACTCAAACAAGAGGTGATTTTTTTGAATACCAACATATAAGAACAATCTGAAGTGCAAAAATAAAATATAATACTAATTTATGTAAAGACTCATAAGGTTTCAAAAACCAAAGTTCATGAGCATAAAAGGGGGAGGAGAGAGGTAGGAACTAGACAATGATTTGAAAAAAGATCTTAATATTCATTTTTTATGTATTATAGTTTAATGCCAGTCAGTGAGGTGACATGGCAGTAAAAAACAAAAACAAAACAAAAAAACTTAATGCAATCTTAGGCTACCTGTGGTAAAGCGTAAAGTGCAATACTATATATACTTTTCTGCTCAGATCATATGCAGATTAAAGGGTTCAATATTTTGTGAAACACATTCATGAATATGAGAATATGCAGATTAGAACAATCATCGTAATGAAGTCTTGAGTTTAGCACATTATAAGGATAAATTGAAGGTGAGATGTTTAGGTCAGAAAAGAGAAGACTTAGGGCAAGTCTTAAAGATGTTTTTAAGTATTTGAAGGCCTGGATGGAAGAGGAATTAAAGTTTTTATTTTAACCCCAAAGTCAGAAGCAGGAGAAAAGTATAGAAAATACAAAATAAATTTAAATCCAGTAAAAAAGAAAACATTGCTGATAATTAGAACAATGAGTGTAAACTTCTAATAGGCAAATTAATCATTCCTAAGACTTCAAAATATCCCAAAGTGGAAGGTTCTGTTTCCTTCCTCTCTGAGCTTAGGGAAAATGTTTTTTCTTCCTTATTTCTTCCTTATAGCATATTTTCAAACAAAAGCCATATAACTACTTATCTTGTGTGGTATTATAGGAATTTCTGTTCAGGTAATTCTTAGATTAGGTAATTTCAAAATTCCTTTTCAATTCTGAAATTTTATTATCAGACTTCCTTGTCAAAAATGAAGAGAAAGTTTATTACAGACAAGCACTCAAATTCCAATCAATTGTCTAATCCATTTAACGTGTCTTCTAAATAAGAGTTTATCTTTTCTGCTTCATATCTCTTCAGAAATAATTTTTGGATAAGTTGATTTTATTTGATATGGCTGATTATCTGAGAAGCATCTCACCTTCCCTACAGCTATATTAGTGCTTTACAGTTGGCAACAATAAGAAACTTTGTGTGTTGTTGCTTAACTTGGCTGATATAAATCAAAAGTCACAAAGGGAGAACACACAGACAGTGACAGAATACTGAGTTTACAGAGTTATGGCTCTAATCATCCCTATACTTTACAGCAAGGTAACTATTACACCCAGTGACATCTTAAAACACATTTCTTTGGATGATAAAATAAGATTTATTATTATTTTTTTTTTACCAAAGATTTCCATTAAAAATGATTGTACTAGCCTTTAATGGTGCAGAAACATTAAAACTAGACTCTGACTAGGTGGATACAGAACACAGTCTCAGTAAAGAAACTATGGGTTTGTTTTCCCTCTGACTGACAGGATATTAGCCAAGTCACTTAAACTTGTATTGTTTCCTCCATTAGAATGCATGCTGTTTGGGGATAAATATTGTTTGTCTTCTTTAGAATCCCCAGTGTTTAGCACAGTGCCCAGAACAAAAAAAGGACTTACCAAATGACTATTCTATAATTGATTTAACCTCTCAATGCCCCCCCCCCCGACAAAATTACAATTTTATAAAGCTATAAGATAAAAAAGTGCCATTTTTCATAGAAATGTTCTTAATCATGTCTGATCTAAATCTTATCCATCCATCCATTTATCTGTTTTACTTTATAGATAAGAAGATTATCCATCTTCTTATCTATCTCTATAAAATATACATAAGCAAATCTAGATATAAAGATGTCTTTAAGTTTTATCTTAGACATATATTTTTATAAGATACATTCACACAAAATATGCTACATAAAATGTTATATGCATATATAATATAATATTAAATTCATATATTGTATATATACACATACATAAGTACATAGACATATAGATTACATATGTGTGCATTGCATATTTGCATGTGTGTGTAAGAAAGTGGCAAGCATGATAGCCAAATTTTCAGTGGTTGAGTACTGAAAGTTGAGAAGGCAGGAAACATAAAAAAGCTTTTTAAAAAAAAGTTTTTCAAAAAAAGGATAATAAATAAAAACATATAAGGAAGAGATAGTAGTTCTAAATGAAGGTGTTTGTTTTGTAAAAGCGCAGAGAAAATGGTGTCGGGGAATGTTTAGAAGAGAAGTAGCTATCAACAGTTTATTACTACTCTTCCGCAAAGACCAAGAATAATCACTGTTTTGTGTAATACTTAGTCCATACTATATAATTAACAATCTAATACTAATAACTTTTCTTTGACCTTCATGAATAGATCTCATAATTTAGCATTATGTTGTTTCTCTAAATTAATTTGATAGACTTATTTGTAATATAATGGTTCTTAAACAAATCAATAGTAATATAACTTTTAAAATTTTCATGAAAAAAGGAATATGAACATACTTTTTCATTTTATAAAGTAATAAATGAATATTAGGTATCAAATTAAGAAAAATAAATATTTAAGCGTATAATTTTTTAGCGTATAATTTAGATCTAAGAGCCCTTAGTTCCCATTACTTATGACATTTATATGACAAAAAATTATACTTTTTTCTCTGTCTATTCAGGACCATTCAAATCAGTTATTTAGTAATTGTTATTATGGGGTTATTTATATTTATATTCTAATAGTAAATAATTTTTTGCTACTTTCAGCATACATGCACACTTAGAGAAGCAAGATCACAATGATAGTCTAAAAGTAGTCCTTCAGTTATTTCTCTATTCTTGAAAAAAAATTCCACTATTTCTTATAGTGAAGAGGCTGACCTGCAGAAAGACATCTAAGATCTTTCCCACCTCTACCAGTCTATGATTTGGGGGTTATTAATAGTAAGCTATGTGTGTGTGAGAGAGATGGAAGTCCAATGGTGACAAGAGAGAGAAAGAGCAGAAAAGAGTGATCTTAACCTAATTGCAAAAGACTGTCAGAAAATGCTGATTGAATATTTATGAAATTTGAAATGGCATATCAAAGAGATCTCCAGCACCAATGGATGTGAAAAACTAGGAAAATGAAGGTATTATTGACAAAAATCAGTCAATAAAGGACTATTAAACACTTATGACATAGACATTGGTCTTTGAACATTGGTCATATATAGAGAGGCAAACTGGATGATACAGAAGTGGATCAATACCTACCTCTCAGGGTTGTTGTAGAGATAAATGAGATAATATTTGTGACATGGTTAGCACAAAGTAGGTACTATATAAATATTATTATCACCAGTACCACAATAATATTAGATAGAAACTATACATGAAGACATTTGCAATCTAGTTGGGAAGATAAGGTATAAATAAGAAAAAAAAATCTAATAATATATATATATAATTAGATTTTTTTCTTATATATATAATTTATATATAATATATAAATATATATAATTTTCTTATATATATATATATAATTTGAATGGGCTCTGAAGTATATATTACATTGAATTGCAAATTCGAAGAAGTAGTTTAAGCGCTGCCATGGGGCTTTTGAGAGAGCTTAGCTTAATTAAAGTGCTGGATTTGCGTTGGAGTGAGGCAAGGTAAAGTCTTGTAGTTCTTAGTTATGATAGTGTAATGAATAGGGGGCTTAGGGGAAGCAGGAGGGAAGAGATGATTGCAGTTGTTGGAATCAATGTGGTAGTTTTTATGATAGCATATAATAAATTGCTGGACTGAAAAGGTGATAAACTTGAAATGGAAAGATATGTGATCTAATCCTATTTCTGCTATAAACCAATTATATATTATTTTTGTTTTGTTTTTAAAAATTCACTTTTATTTTATTTTTAATTTTTTAAAATAATTATTACTTTTTATTGACAGAACCCATGCCTGGGTAATTATTTACAACATTATCCCTTGCACTCACTTCTGTTCTGACTTTTCCCCTCCCTCCTTCCACCCCCTCCCCCAGATGGCAAGCAGTCCTATACATGTTAAATATGTCACAGTATTTCCTAGATACAATATATGTGTGCAGAACCAAACAGTTTTCTTGTTGTACAAGAAGAGTTGGATTCAGAAGGTAAAAATAACCCGGGAAGAAAAACCAAAATGCAAACAGTTTATATGCATTCCCCAGTGTTCTTTCTTTGGGTGTAGCTGCTTCTGTCCATCCTTGATCAATTGAAATTGGGTTAGATTTTCTCTTTGTCAAAGAAATCCACTTCCATCAGAATACATTCTCATACAGTATCATTGTGGAAGTTTATAATGATATCCTGGTTCTGCTCATTTCACTTAGCATCAGTTTATGTAAGTCTCTCTGTATTCATCCTGCTGGTCATTTCTTACAGAACAATAATATTCTATAACATTCATATACCACAATTTACCCAGCCATTCTCCAATTGATGGGCATCCATTCATTTTCCAGTTTCTAGCCACTACGAATAGGGTTGCCACAAACATTTTGGCACATACAGTTCCCTTTCCCTTCTTTAGTATCTCTTTGGGGTATAAGCCTAGTAGTAGAATTGCTGGATCAAAGGGTTTGCACACTTTGAAAACTTTTTGGGCATAATTCCAGATTGCTCTCCAGAATGATTGGATTCGTTCACAATTCCACTAACAATGCAGCAGTGTCCCAGTTTTCCCGCATCTCCTCCAACATTCATCATTATTTTTTCCTGTCATCTTAGCTAATCTGACAGGTGTGTTGTGATATCTCAGAGTTATCTTAATTTGCAATTCTCTATCAATAGTGATTTGATGTGGAGTGGAAATATGAGTGGAAATAGTTTCAATTTCATCATCTGAAAATTGTCTGTTGATATCCTTTGATGATTTATCAATTGGAGAATGGCTTGATTTCTTATAAATTAGAGTAAATTCTCTAAATATTTTGGAAATGAGGCCTTTATCAGAACCTTTAACTGTGAAAATGTTTTCCCAATTTGTTGCTTCCCTTCTAATCTTGTTTGCATTAATTTTGTTTGTACAAAGGCTTATTAATTTGATATAATCAAATTTTTCTATTTTGTGATCAATAATGATCTCTAATTCATCTTTACTCACAAATTCCTTCCTCCTCCACAAGGCTGAGAGGTAAACTATCTTATGTTCCTCTAATTTATTTATAATCTAGTTCTTTATGCCTAAACCATGGACCCATTTTGATCTTATCTTGGTGTAAGGTGTTAAGTGTGGGTTCATGCCTAATTTCTGCATATAAATTTCCAGTTATCCCAGCAGTTTTTGTCAAATAATGAATTCTTATCTCAAAAATTGGGATCTTTGGGTTTGTCAAAACTAGATTGCTATAGGTATTGTCTATTTTGTCTTGTGAACCTACCCTATTCCACTGATCAACTAATCTATTTCTTAGCCAATACCAAATGGTTTTGATGACTGCTGCTTTATAATATAATTTTAGATCAGGTACAGCTAGGCCATCTTCATTTGATTTTTTTTTTCATTAATTCCCTGGAGATTTTTGACCTTTTGTTCTTCCATATGAATTTTGTGGCTATTTTTTTCTAGATTATTAAAATATTTTCTTGGTAGTCTGATTGGTATAGCACTAAATAAATAGATTAGTTTAGGGAATATTGTCATCTTTATTATATTTGCTAGGCCTATCCAAGAGAACTTAATGTTTTTCCACTAATTTAAATCTGACTTTATTTGTGAGGAAAGTGTTTTGTAATTTTGATCATATAATTCCTGACTTTCCTTTGGTAGATAGATTCCCAAATATTTTATGCTATCAATGATTATTTTGAATGGAATTTCTCTTTGTATCTTTTGCTGTTGGATTTGTTGGTGATGTATAAAAATGCTGAGGATTTATATGGGTTTATATTGTATGCTGCAACTTTGCTAAAGTTATGAATTATTTCTAATAGCTTTTTAGCAGAATCTCTGGGGTTCTCTAAGTATACCATCTGCAAAGAGTGATAGTTTGGTTTCCTCGTTACCTACTCTAATTCCTTTAATCTCTTTCTCGACTCTTATTGCTGAGGCTAGTGTTTCTAATACAATATTGAATAACAATGGTGATATTGGGCAACCTTGTTTTACTTCTGATCTTATTGGGAAAGGTTCCAGTTTTTCCCTATTACATATGAGGTTTACTGATGGTTTTAAATATATCCTCCTGACTATTTTAAGGAAAAGTCTATTTATTCTTATCTTCTCAAGTGTGTTTTATTAAGAATGGATGTTGAATTTTATCGAATGATTTTTCTTCATCTATTGAGAGGATTATATGGTTTTTGTTAATTTGGTTATTGATATAGTCAATTATGCTAAGTTTCCCTAATATTGAACCAGTCCTGTATTCCTGGTATAAAACTTACTTAGTCATAGTGTATTATCCTGGGGATGATTTTCTGTAATCTCTTTGCTAATATTTTATTTAAGATTTTAGCATCAATATTCATTAGGGAGATTGGTCTATAATTTTCTTTCTTTGTTTTCAACCTACTTGGTTTAGGTATCAGTACAATGTCTGTGTCATAAAAAGAATTTGGTAGGACTCCTTCAATCCCTATTTTTTCAAATAGTTTCTTTAACAATGGAGTTAATTGTTCTTTAAATGTTTGGTAGAATTCACATATAAATCAATCTGGTCCTGGGGATTTTTTTTTTTTTGGGAGTTAGTAAACAGCTTGTTCTATTTCTTTTTCTAAAATGGGACTGTTTAGGATATTGATTCTTCCTCTGTTAATCTGGGCAAGCTATATTTTTGAAGGTATTCTTCCATTTCATTTAAGTTGTCGAATTTATTGGCATAAAGTTGGGCAAAGTAACTCCTTATTATTGCTCTAATTTCTGCTTTGTTAGTGGCAAGTTCTCCCTTTTCATTTTTAAGACTAACGATTTGATTTTCCTCTTTCCTTTTTTTAATCAGATTTACTAAGGGTTTGTCTGTTTTGTTGGTTTTTTCATAGAACCAACTCTTAGTTTTATCAATTAATTCAATAGTTTTTTTCCTTTCAATTTTATTGATCTCTCTTTTTATTTTTATTTGAAGGTTTTTAATTAGTTCCTTTTCTAACATTTTTAGTTGCCAGTCAATTCATTGACCTTCTCTTTTTGTATTTTATGCAAATAGGCCTCTAGAGATATAAATTTCCCCTTATTAGCACTTTGGCTGAATCCCATACATTTTGGTATGACGTCTCAGCATTGTCATTTTCTTGGATGAAGTTATTAATTATGTCTATGATTTACTGTTTCACCCAATCATTCTTTAGCATGAGATTATTTAGTTTCCAAATATTTTTTGGTCTATTTCCCTTGGCTTTTTATTGAATGTAATTTTCATTGCATCATGGTCTGAAAAGCGATGCATTTACTATTTCTGCTTTACTGCATTTGAGTTTGAGGCTTTTATGTACTAATATATGATCAATTTTTGTATAGGTTCCATGAACTGCTGAAAAGAAAGTGTACTCCTTTCTGTCTCCATTTAGTTTTCTCCAGAGATCTATCATACCTAACTTTTCTAGTATTCTATTTACCTTTTTGACTTCTTTCTTATTTATTTTGTGGTTTCATTTATCTAATTCTGAGAGTGCAAGGTTGAAATCTCCCACTATTACAATTTTGCTGTCTATTTCTTCTTGCATTCTCTTAATTTCTCTTTTAAGAATTTAGATGCTACAACACTTGGTGCATATATGTTTATTATTGATATTGTTTCATTATCTATGCTACCCTTTAGCAAGATATAGTGCCCTTTCTTATCTCTTTTAATTAGATTAATTTTTGCTTTTGCTTGATCTGAGATCAGGATGCTTTTCTGACTTCACCTGAATCATAGGAGATTCTGCTCCAACTTTTTACCTTTACTCTGTATGTATCTCCCTGCTTGTGTTTCCTGTAAACAACATATTGTAGGATTCTGGCTTTTAGTCCATTCTGCTAACTGCTTCCTCTTTATGGGGGAGTTTACCCCATTCACATTTATGGTTACAATGACCAATTCTGTATTACTTGCCATCTTGTTAACTCCTGTTTATGCTTTTCTCCCTTCCTTTCCCCTTACCCTCCTCTCCAGTATTAAACTTGTGAGCATCACTTGCTTCTCACAGCCCTCCCTTTTTAAATATCCCTCCCCCACCTTAGAGTTCCTCCCCCTATCTTACTCCTTTTCCTCACAATTTCTGTATTCCCTTTCACTTAGCTTATTCCTTCCCTTTTCACTTTTCCCTTCCACTTTTCAATGAGGTGGGAGAAGTTTCACCATAAATTGAATATGTCTAAAATTTTTCTCTTAAAGCCAATTCTGATGGCAGTAAGATACTCACTATATTCATCCCTCTCCATTCTTTCTCTCAGATATAATAGGTTTCCTTTGCCTCTTCATGAGATGTAGTACCCCCACTTTACCCATTTTCTGGTACAATATCCTTTCCACATCTAATTTCTAGAACAAGGTATACATGTATTCTTTATACATCTTTATAGCAGAAATAGAGTTCCCAAGATTTCTTTTTACCTTTTTAGGTTTCTCTTGAGTTCTATATTTGTAGATCAAACTTTTTGTTAAGTTCTGGTTTTTTCATTGAAAATGGGTGAAATTCGCTTATTTCATTGAATGTCCATCTTCTTCCCTGGAAAAAGATGCTCATTTTGGCTAGGTAAGTTATTTTTGGTTGCATACCAAATTCCTTAGCCTTTTAGAATATCATATTCCACTCCCTTTGATATTTTAATGTGGACAAAACTAAGTTTTGAGTAATCCTTATTGTGGCTCCTTTATATTTGAATTGATTTTTTTCTAGCCGCTTGCAGTATTTTTTCCTTCGTCTGATAGTTTTGGACTTTGGCCTCTATATTTCTTGGTGTTTTGATGTTAGGGTCCCTCTCAGTAGGTGATTGATGAATGCTTTCAATTTCTATCTTACCTTCTGTATGTATAACTTCTGGGCAGTTCTCTTTGATAATTTCCTGGAAAATAGTGTCCAGGTTCTTTTTTTCATCATATTTTTCATGAAGTCCAATAATTCTGAGAATTATTGTCTCTCTAGGTCTATTTTACAGGTCTGTTGTTTTCCCAAGAAGGTATTTGACATTTTTTCCCCATTGTTTCTTTTTCTTTTTCTTTCTTTCTTTTTTTTTTTTTTTTTTTTTTGGTTTTGCTTGACTGATTCTTGGTGTCTCCTCAAATCGTACAATTCCATTTGTTTGATTCTGATTTTCAATGAAGTATTTTCTTCACTCACTTTTTTAAATATTTTTTTCTAATTGTGCAATTGAGTTTTTAAGTGAGTTGTTTTGTTCTATGGAACGTTTTTCAATTTCGCCAATTTTATTTTTTAGAGAGATATTTTCTTTTTCTATTTCACTAATTCTGTTTTTCAAGGATTTGATTTCTTTATCCACGCTATCTTTAAATGAGTGGGACGACTTATCCAGACTCTCTTGCCAAGCTTCCCTTTCCTTTCCCCATTTTTCTTCTAGCTCTCTTGTAAGAGCCTTTTTAATTTCTTCTATGAGAGTTTTTTGTGTTGAGGACCTCCTTTGGGGATTCATCTGGAGACAGTCTGTTTTTAGTCTCCTCAGATTTTAAAACCTACTCTCTATCTATATAGAAGCTATCGGTGGTTAAGGTCCATTTAAAATTTTTGCTCATTTTGTCAGAGAAGAATCAAAGAGGACAAACTAGCAAATAAATACCTAAATACAATCTGCTTTTTTTTTTAGGGGGGGAGGGCGTGCTGGATGGTATTACTGAGCTTTCTCTACAGACTGAGGGGGAGGGGGGCAGCAGCAAGGCACTAGCAGGACAGCAATGGCCGCACTGCACCTGCCTGTGCTCTGAGACTCTGAGAACATGCTGAGACACAGTGGGTAGGTGGCCAGGTCCTGAGAGATGCTAGCTTTTTGGGGTTATAGTCTTCTCCCCCTGTGTTTTTAACTTCTCTGTCTATTGGCTTGCTGCCAAGGAAAAGTATCCAATACTGTAGTAAAGCTCTCCCTGCAAAGACTGCTGAGAACTCACTGAGATCACACCCCACCCCACTCCAGTCTGCTGGTCTGGCTCTTGCTGCAGTTGCCTGCCCTCAGCCTGCGCCTGATCTAAAACCTTCCCTACCCTCAAGTAAAAACAAACTTTTTCTGGTGAATTTCAAGGATGTCTTCTCTTGGTAACTATTTGTAGTTTTTTTTTTTTTTTTTTTTTTTTTTAATCAAGCACTAATTCTGAGGCTTGTCATGAGATAAATTCTGAGAGAAAACACAGAGCTTAAGGAGATGTGTGCCTTCTCTCCGTCATTTTGGCAGGAAGTCCCCAATTATATATTCTTGAATAACTATTGGCCCTTCCTATTTCTATCATCATTTAGTTCAATACACAAAAGGAATGAATTAAATAATATCTAAGGCTCTTTTGAACTTTATAATTCTGTTCCATTTTTATTCTACCAATAGCAAATAAGCTGTACAGACAATAAATGACAACCTCAACATTGTAACTGCTTATTAAATGTTTACTGATTGATGAATTCAGAGGAAAACAGTATTCTTCAGATTTAGTAAGTAGAGAGTTTTTGAGGAGAATATATAAGCCTGGGAGTTGGGCTTTGAAGAATCAATAGAATACATAGAAGTGGATTGGAGGTATTGTGTATGCATAGGGGTAAGAGATTAACAATGGAATGGGAGCAAAGGCATTGAAGTTGAAAAGCAAATGATCCACTAAAACAACAACAACAACTGAATGAAGCTATATTATTTGAAAACAAATCATTGGTAATATGGGCTTTGGTCAATTCCAAATGGTATTTTAGCAGCAGAAAGAATTGGGACTTCATCCTGTAAGCATGTACATGTTGAAAACACAAAGGCATGTGAAGGGAGGAAAATAATCAATAAATTACGGCTATTAGGGCAAAAATATGTAGAATTAAACTTGACAGTGAAAATAAACTAAGAAAAAAATGTGGCTAGCATATTACTGAGTGTAAGAATAAGGATGCTAATTACTATCCTTAACATGTATTAGATTTTCCATAAAAATGTAAGTTAACTAACATGATTCTTCTCTCCTAAACCAATAAATGCTAGCTTTTAAATTTAATTTAATTTTTTATTATGAATGAATACAGAGTCTTTTCCCTCTTTATTCCAAAATTTAGCTTCTTTGAAGGAATTCCCATTATAGTAATGAAAAAATGTCCTAAAAAAAACTGGAATTTTATTTTTTTTAAATGTAAAATATATGTTGGCTATAACCCACTCCAGGGTGCAGGTAATGCAGCTATGTGAAAGTAAATCAGTCTCCCTTTTCCTCCCTGGACCACTTACCCTTCCAACATTATTAGCCAAGAGAAACACACAGAATCAGGATTGGGAATTATAAGTAGTAAATTACATGTATTAAATACCTTTGAACAAAGAGCTTAAAGTGAGTATCTTACTGGTGGTGCTAACTCTACAAATATCTGATGAGAAACATGAAAATCGGGTAATAAAGTATAGGAATCAATTAGTAGAAGAGGAATCAGTGTTAATATTAAAAATATATTTTCAGGCTATAGACATGAGAATGTAGATCACATTGATTTTTCTTTTCCCTTCAAATAATAAAAGACTGCTGACATTCATGTATCAGAAAAGTTAATCCTGCCAATGAAAAATACAAATAATAATAGATTAATGATTCTTAAACTTCTTTGTGTCAGGACCCCTTTACAAATGAAGAGCATAAGTAAAGAACTTTTATGGTTGGCTAAATAATACAGAGGATGAGGCCTGGAATCAGGAGGGCCTTAGATCAACTCTTGCCTCAGATACTTGCAAGTTATGTGACCTTTGTCAAGCCACTTAATCCTATTTACCTCAGTTTTCTCATCTGTGAAATGATCTAGAGATCGAAAAAAGCAAACTGCTCAAGTATCTTTGCTAGGAAAACCCCAAATGGGACTACAAAGAGTCAAACATAACTAAACAACAAGACAGCAGTGTTAAGTCCCTTTTAATGCCTGTAAAAGCAATTGCAATTTATCATTATGAAAGGTAGTGGTAGCTATATATTAGTTGTATGACCAGTCTATATCCAATTGTCAATTTTTGTAGAAACACCATGACCAGGTAATCAGAGAACTCCATAAGCCCTATTCTTTCATCACTGGATGACAGGTTTGAACAGAAAGGCAACTCAGAGATCACCTAGTTAACTACTTCAATTTAAAGATAAGAATAGTGAGGCTCAAGAAGTTATTTAACCAAGGTCACATAAGTGATGTCAGAGGTGGGATTAGAATCCTGGTCCTCTGACTCAACTTATCGCCTTTACAATATAGAAAGGACATGCTATATTTGGAATCAGTACACCAGATTTCAAATCCGATCTCAAAATTACTGTGGGATTCTGTGTGAGTCTCAACATGCCCTGAGCCTCAGTTTCTAAATGAAGGCAATGCACTCTATAACCTCTGAAGTCCCTGCAGTCTCTAGATCTATGATTCTATGATACAGGGTTGTTGAACATCTCATTACTGATCTATCCTTTAGCAATTAGACCCTGAATTACTTGAGCCCTTCTCAGTCCTCTTTTCTTTAGTGATTGTTAATTTACTGCAATAGCATCTCTTTCATCCCCCAGGGACTTAAATAATGTCCAGAAATTAACTCATTATTAAAACTGAACTCATTATCCTTATTTCTAAATTCTCCTCAGCTCCAAAATTTCCCATTACTAAAAGGGCAAATCATCTTCCCACTTTCAAAACCTGTGTCATCCTCAAATCCTTATTACCCATAACCTTCCATTTCTAATCTATTACCAGGGCCCATTGATTACATCTTTGTAATATTTCCCCAATATATTCCCATATCTTTTCTGACACTGACAACACTCTGGGACAGGCCCTCATCACTTTGTGCCTGGGCTAAAATAATCTACTGCTGGTTTTTGCCTGTATCAGGTCTTATCCTATTCAAATCTATCCTTTACCCAGCTGTTAAAGTGACCTTCCTAAAATCCATGTCTGATCCTATTATTCTCCTACTTTATAAATTAAAAGATGTTCCTTTAACATCCAGAATCAAATATATATAAAAAAAAAACCTTTAACATTCAAAATCCTTCATAAATTGGCTCTGTACTGCTTTCCTGTCTTCTTCTTACATCTTACTACTTATCACATACTTTCCCCCCCTGTTTTTCTAATTTTGAAAATTACACAGGACAAAAGGAGGCTTGAATGATTTCCAGAACAAGTTGCTAATTTTCTTTTTTCTTTTATTCATTCATTCATTAATTATTTTTTAAAATTATTTGCCCATTTTCTTCTTATTTATTTATTTATTTGGTTTTTTGTTTATTTATTTATTTTTAATACTCATTGTTTATGAATCATATTGGGAGAGAAAAATCAGAAGAAAATTGAAAAACTACGGGAGATAAAAAAACAGGAAAAAAAAGTGAACATGGCATGTGTTCATTTACATTCAATCTCCATAATTCTTTTTCAGGATGCATTTGGCATTTTCTATCCAAAGTCTATTGGGATTGCCTTGGATCATTGAACTACTGTTAACCAGGTCTTTCAGAGTTGATCACTGCACATTCTTGCTGTCATTGTGTGCAATGTTTTTTCTAGCTCCACTTGTTTTTGCTAAGCATCAGTTTGTGTAAATCTTTCCAGACTTTTCTAAAATCAGGTTGTTCATAATTTTTTGGAAAATTAATATTCATTGCCTTCATATACCATGATTTGTTCGTCCATTCCTCAATTAAAGAGCATTTACTCATTTTCCAGTTCTTTGCTATCACAAAAAGAGTTGTATCAAAAATCTTTGCATATCTGGGCCTTTTCCCCACCTTTATGATTTCCTTGGGGGAAATCCTGTACCCCTTTATGTATTTTGGGGTACAGACCCAGTAGTGGTAATGCTAGGTCAAAGAGTATGCACAGTTTTATAACCCTTTGGGCATAGTTCCAAATTGTTCTGCAGAATGGTCAGATCATTTCAAATCCCACCAACAATGTCCTAGTTTTCTTATATCCCATCCAATACTTATCAATATCCTTTCCTTTCATCTTAGCCAATCTGAGAAGTATGAGGTGGTACCTAAGAGTTGTTTTAATTTGCATTTCTCTAATGAATAGTGATTTTAGAGCATTTTCCATATGCACATAGATGGCTTTAATTTCTTCATTTGAAAATTGTTCATCTCCTTTGACTATTTATCAATTGAGGAATGGCTTGTATGCTTATAAATCTGACACAGTTCTTATATATTTTAGAAATGAGACCTTTATCAGAAACATTGGAGCTTGTTTACACATTTGTTTTTCCTTTGTCACATTAAATTATGATCTCCTTGAGATAAGAGATTTTCTGTTGCCATTTTTGGATCCTCTATACTTAGCAAAGTATGTGGCACATAGTGGCACTTAATAAATGTTTATTAAATGACGAATTGAACTACTTTTGTTACCTTTGGCAATGGTAAGCCAGGCATTGAAAAGTCTAGTCCTGTCTTCCCAATAACATTGCAGACATTTCAATATCTATTAGGCCATAGAAGTCAGTTGATTGCCTACAGGACCAGACAATGTAGAAGAATTAGACTCACTGCCAGAGAATAAGGATTGGCCCAAAAAGATGTAATATTCTTGCATAGTGTCCTTATTTGGTGTGGGGAGTATAGTTTACTTAGATTTGGGTTATGCTGTGAATTTATTTCCTTTGAATTAATTTTTCTTTGCATTTCTAGTCTTAAACAGTTTTCAACATACATAAACATTTCCCTAGAGGAGTCAGACTATCATCAATTCAACAACCACCAGATTGTGAGTCATCACCACAGTGACTGTATACCCTGAACCAAAAAACAATCTCACAAGATTTTTTTTTCAACATCTTATAAATTCTGCACTTACTTTTCTTGAAATCAGAACTGTTTAGGAAAAAGATAGGTCTCTAGGCTCTAAGAAGCTCACAATCTCACACGCAGATAAAACAATTCATAAATATTTATAACATTAAGTAGAATGTGCTACATTATCTTAAATATAGTGATGTCATGACAAGATCACAGGATTTTTAGATTCAGAAACAGTTTAATTGTCCATTAAGTTTAACCTTTTACAAATAAAGGAACTGAGGAAAAATTAAATGACTTGTCTTAGTTGAAACAACTAGTGTCTATATGAAATGAAATTTGAACCCTAGTCTTCCTAATTGTAACTCCAGTTCTATTATGTTATATCACTTCCAAATGAGAATTATTATAATTAGATTTGAATTTTGGTTCTTCATTTTATAGTATTAATTGTGAGATTATAGGTAAGTCATTTTATTTCTATGAATTTGTTATTTCATTTGTAAAATGAAGAGATTGGTAGAGATGATTTGGGAATCTTTACATAAAGTGTTAGCAAATCACAAAGCTCATTTGCATGCTGACATATAACCATTAACAATTACTCTTTGCACATGGCCATCCAACCTGATTGTGTTTTATGAAAACTATGGACCACTTCTCAGACTAATACTTTTAAATAATTTGAGGAAATTTCAAATTTCAATAAGAAGCAAATGGAAAAAAGATTTTTCCCTCCTAATTCACGACAATGGAACATTGGAATCTATCCATTGAATGAAAGTTTGCACTCATTGGGAATCTATGGACTGCAGATTAAAAATTTTTAGACTATTACCTCTCTATTTTTCCTGTCTCTGCTTCTATTAATAAAATTTAATCAACTTTCTTATTAATGATCTCTTCTAGAATTTTTCATGGAATTGAAATCAATTTCACTGGCCTACAATAAGTAGATTTTTATCTTCTATTTTTATTAAAAGAAAAGACATTTACTCTTCTTATGGGAGCTCCTCTCTTTTTCATTAACTTTTAAATATCATTGACAGTGATGAAGTACTCACATCTACAATTTCATTTCATCAAGGGCATCAAAGTATTCTTAATATCTTCTACTTCTCTTTCAACTTGGGCAATCACTTTTTGCTGTGACATTTCAAGTGTAAAAGGCATTCTTCTTGGCAGGGAAAACAGAAACAAAAATAAGACTCAGGTATTTTTATCCTATTCTACTCCATCTTCAAACAAAGATCTGTATCAGAAGCAATGACCAACTCCACCTCTATGCACAGCAGATTAGATTTTGTTTTGTTTTGTTTTTGTTTTCCTTTATATTAAAAGTATTCTTGAGACTTGACTAGCTCATGGAACTAAAGGTTCAGTGAAACCACTTCCTGTTCACCTGAATACAAAAGCGCTTCCAAAAACTCGAGGTTTCAGTTGCTTGGCTGACAAACTACAATAGGGAAAAAATTATACACAGAAATATCAACTCAAGGGAAGTCCTTAAATCTCTCTTCATTGAGGTCTTTTTTCTTGTTTCCTGTAGGTATAATATTTCATTCTTCCTAACAATCTAATGGGTAGAAAGGAATTCCTTGAAACCCATAACCTTTTTCTATGAAAAAGAAATAAAAGTACATTTGAAAAACAGATGTCGTTCATCTATGGCAGCAATAGAAACATTGCATATCCAAATACAGTTCACTCAAAAAATTCCCCTATTCTCAACACTCCTTGATTTTTTTCATTCTTTTCATAATATTTTCCTTAATTTTGCTTGATTCTACCTCACTTATAATCTATAAGTACTTTTTAGAGCTGAATATAAACCTACAGATTATTCTTCACTTTTGCACAAATTCTCGAAAATGAATTTCTGACCTCTTTCACTTGTCCAATTCCTCCAAATGAACCACATGATTTCCCCATTGAATCCAATTCTTTCTGTTTTTTCTTGCTCCTGTGAAATTTCCTATGAAATTTAGATACACAAAGTTTGACCTATCTATTCTCTATATTAAGTGATATTACTTGAGGTCCACTGACTTGTAGAGGATTTCAAACTTGGATGAGGAAAAATGTTTTATTTTACCTATCTTTTAATTTAGAAATTAGTTTTAAAAAGGCAAGAGGTCCAGACTCTATCTTACTCTAAAAGAGAATGTCTCTCCTTCTCTGTCTCTGTCTTTCTCTGTATTTTTCTTTTTTTCTCTTTATTTTTCTGTCTCTGTCTCTCTGTTTCTATCTCTCTGTCTTTGTATGTCTGTGTGTTTCTCTTTGTCTTTATCTCTTTGTATGTCTCTCTTTGTTTCTTTTTTTCTCTGTGTGTCTCTGTCTTTCTGCCTCTCTGACTCTCTCAATCTCTTTGTGTGTCTCTATCTGTCTCTGCCTCTGTATTTTTTCTCTATTTCTGTCTCTTTGTCTTTCTGTCTTCCTCTGTCTCTATCTCTGTCTTTCTCTGTCTTTGATTCTCTGTCAAAGAGCTAAAGAAAGAAGGTAAGTCCAGAAGGTTACACAGTATTCTTTGGATATAGAGATCAATGCAATTTGGATGGAGCGGGTTGGGGGGAGGGGATGAATGGGATATGATAAGATAAGTCTGGAAAGATGGGTTGGAACCAGATGGAGGAGGATCTTATATGTTATTATATGGAATTTTGGACATTATTTTATAGGCTGAAAGAATTCAAGAACAAATTTTCCTATTTGGGCAGGTTACCCATTAATAACTAAAGGTAATGCTGTCACAGCAGTCTTTCACTGGTTGGTTTCCAGGATGTAAACAACTTAAAGCATGTTGAAAAATAAAATGTATTCTACAATACAGAAAAAACTTAAAGGTGCTTTCTGAGATATGCAAAGATGTATAACCTACTTTCAGCACTTAAAAAATTCCTATTTCTTTACAAAGGCATATATTTTTCCACCAGCTGAAATAACACAGATGACTGTCTCAGAAGTGAATAAGGTAAGTATCCTTGAAGTTGGAAGTTGTGGCCTGCTGAACAAATTAGGTTCACTGCTATGCTAATTACCAGAAAGCTGAACTGTCAATTTTTATTTTAAACCCTTATTAAATGGAGAAAAAACAATGTATAGCAAAATGAAAGCTTTATTAAAGGATCAGTACAGATACACACACACACACACACACATATATATTAGAAATATAACTGAAATGGAATGTATTACAATATTACAATAATGATGTAATGCTATAGATTAACTGATGGGATAGTAGAATAAAATTTCAAAAGTCAAGGGAAAAACATATTAAACACTCACTATGTTCCAAAAAAAAAGTGCTGTTTGAAATAAAAAAAAGGCAAAACTCTTTCTTCAGGGAGAATTTTCTTTTTTATAAAGAGTAGAGAATTACAGAAAAATATAATGATGCAAAAGTTCAATAAATCTCTCAGTTCCTTATAAAAGAATAATGACTGTTTCTCATAGATTAATAGAAATGGAAAGTGAAGTCTGGTATTAGGAGAAAAGGCACTGGAATCAGGATTAGAGCTAGTTTGTACTTGTAGTTCTTCTATTTGCTAACTCTTCAAGGAAATCTTTTAAACCTCTATTGACTTCACTTCCATTATCTTGGAAGTGGGATAAAAATATTATGAGCAGTTAGATGGTGAAAGAGATGGAATTCTGGGCCTGGAGTCAGGAAGACTAGCCTTCCTGAATTCAAATCTGGTCTCATATATTTAGTAGTTGCAGTTCCCTGGGCAAATCACAACTCTATTTGTCTCAGTTTCTTCATCTGTGAAATGACCTAGAGAAAGAGAGTACAAAACACTCTAATATCTTTGCTAACAAAATCCCAAATGGAATCATGAAGAGTAAAATGGAATAGAAATATATGAACAACAACAATAAATGTTCCATATTTTCTACTTATCTCAGGATATGACGAGATAAAATATCCAAAAGTGTAGACTGAAAAAGCTACTATATAAATATAAATTAATGCTGTAGTGGTTATTAGAATTGGAGACTGTTGAGGAAGAGATGTCTTAGATTTCAAAATCCAACTGAAGAAGGAGTTGTCCTTATGTGTCTGGAATCAGAGAATTCCCACCAAATTATGGACAGACTCAGAATACAGAGTATTGGTTTACCCTGAAGAAGATACTTTTGATACAACTATGGAAAGTCAGGTCCATACATCTTAGTGCTATCCTTTTTCGCCATTGAATACATTGGTGGAACAGGGAGGAGAGATGATCATGCAAATATCAAAACCATTTCAGATGTCATTCCCATGTAGGAAATTGTTATACTAAGAGTGACAATATTGTGAAATGGATAGAGTTTAGGCATTTTAATTGGATAGGTATATGTTCAAATTCTGCTTTGGACATTTTCAACCTCCAAGATTATGGCCTATTCAATTCAATTTAGCCTGTTTCTTAAAGTGTGACAAAGAAAGGCAGTGTATACAGTGAATGACTTGCCTTGGACTTGAAAAGTTCAAAAATAAAAAAATTAGTAGTAGGTACTACTAATATCATCAATTAATGGATTATCCTTATGGGGATTAAATGAAAAGTATTTAAACTACTTTGCAAATTGTAAAATCCTATCCTAATGTCACTTATTATAATTGACCAAGTAAAAGATATTGCACCTTGACTCTTTAGAATGATGGGAGAGAATCTCAGCACAATTGCTACTTCGAAACAAAAGCTGTTTCTGAAGGGTCTTTGCATTGCAGAATTTGCTTTTTGTAGAACACATGGGGATAAAACATCAAACAGTGTTACACAATAATATTTATGCTTGAGGGAGGGGAGAGAAACCCACATTCCCCCAGCTGTCTCTTTGCCAGTTATTACTCTCTGGCAGAGACACAAAGTTACACTCTTATCAGCAAAATTGCTCCTCAGAAAACACAAATAATACATAAATACTCCCTCTAAACCTTAGAATCTCCCCTTGATCTCACTCTAGCTCTGAAGGTAAGTAAACTTTTAAAGGCACAAAAGTCATAAAGCTCCATCAGATTCTTCATAGCTGTTGCTATATAAGACATCATGCACATGCTATCATAACCACTGTCCAAGGTGCTGAACACTTTATATAAGATTAATATCAGACAGGGAAGTATATAAGTTATAGGGAAATAAAAGGACTTCTCTATAAATAGAACACCCATAACCAGAGTATACTTCAGAAAACAATAAAAATATTAAAAACCTCCTTCTCAGTTTTTTATGAAATATTAAAAAATAAAATACCTCCAGTCCTTTCAGATTTTTTTTCCCCTTAAGAAGGTAGATAAAACAAAATAACCTTTTTTTAGAGAAATAGATACAATTATTGCCTTCCATTAGTGCCTTGACTCACCATAGTACAGTGTCCTCATTTGTAATGAAGATTAAGATATTGATCACAGAAAAGCATTTTTCCCCTAATCTTTAAAAGAAATGGGCATGGGAAGAAACTGAGTATTAACTATCCTGAAATGTTAACTTCAAACTGTATTTTTAAATATGTTTTGATTTTTTATTTAATATTCCTTACAGATGCTACCTGAAATCTTCTTCGGATGGTCGTGTCAGTAATTTTGGACACCTCTCTCTCCCTGTTAGAAATAACTTGGCTATAAATTAATGTCAATCCAAAAATGTTTCTTGTAGAGAAGCCTAAAAATATACACTATTAGAATATTTTGCTTCTTTTCTATGATATGTAGCAACTTATGTGAAAGTTTGATATTATACCTCTATATTAATGAATGGAGTTTTTGAAAAGGATGGAGTAATAATAGAATATCGAAATAGCCATTGGTTTACAAATAGAAACAAGTATTGTAAAAGAAAGATCTGCTACAATACTATTCAAAGCAATGGGAGTTGGATGCCCTCAGTAGGAGAGCATATAGACTTTCCAGAAGCAGGAGACTATTTCTGATTCATTTTCCTTCCATAGAAGTAGAAGTCAAATTATATCCCACCATCCACTAGACAAATTCCCAAATGTTCTCTGTGGTTGCTTTCCCTATGTGTAGATTGAGATGACTTAGAATTAGTAATCATTCAAGGATGGTCCTAGGAAGCATCTGAAATTTATTGGATGGCTCCTGCAGAGGAAGAAATGTAGAATGATAGACTTTTTAAACAGTGAGTGCAGAATCCTATTCAAAGACAGTTTTCATTTTTTTCCAGAATGGAAAGTTCTATTAGTAACCTATCAATTTTTTTTATTTAATATTTATTTAATAATTACTTTATATTGACACTCGTTTCTGTTCCGACTTTTTTTCCCTCCCTCCCTCCACCCCCTCCCCTAGATGGCAAGCAGTCCTTTATATGTTGGATATGTTGCAGTATATCCTAGATACAATATATGTTTGCAGAACCGAACAGTTCTCTTGTTGCATAGGGAGAATTGGATTCAGAAGGTATAAATAACCCAGGAAGAAAAACAAAAATGCAGATAGTTCACATTCGTTTCCAAGTGTTCTTTCTTTGGGTGTAGCTGCTTTTGTCCGTCATTTATCAATTGAAATTCAGGTCTCTTTGTCAAAGAAATCCACTTCCATCAAAATATGTCCTCATACAATATCGTTGTCGAAGTGTATAATGATCTCCTGGTTCTGCTCATTTCACTTAGCATCAGTTCATGTAAGTCTCGCCAGTCCTCTCTGTATTCATCCTGCTGGTCATTTCTTACAGAACAATAATATTCCATAACATTCATATACCACAATTTACCCAGCCATTCTCCAATTGATGGGCATCCATTCATTTTCCAGTTTCTAGCCACTACAAACAGGGCTGCTACAAACATTTTGGCACATACAGGTCCCTTTCCCTTCTTTAGTATTTCTTTGGGATATAAGCCCAATAGAAATACTGCTGGATCAAAGGGTATGCACAATTTGATAATTTTTTGGGCATAATTCCAGATTGCTCTCCAGAATGGTTGGATTCATTCACAACTCCACCAACAATGCATTAGTGTCCCCGTTTTCCCGCATCCCCTCCAACATTCATCACTATTTTTTCCTGTCATCTTAGCCAATCTGACAGGTGTGTAGTGGTATCTCAGAGTTGTCTTAATTTGCATTTCTCTGATCAATAATGATTTGGAACACTCTTTCATGTGAGTGGTAATAGTTTCAATTTCATCCTCTGAAAATTGTCTGTTCATATCCTTTGACCATTTATCAATTGGAGAATGGCTTGATTTCTTATAAATTTGAGTCAGTTCTCTATATATTTTGGAAATGAGGCCTTTATCAGAACCTTTAACTGTGAAAATGTTTTCCCAGTTTGTTGCTTCCCTTCTAATCTTGTTTGCATTAGTTTTATTTGTACAAAGGCTTTTTAATTTGATGTAATCAAAATTTTCTATTTTGTGATCAGTAATGGTCTCTAGTTCATCTTTGGACACAAATTTCTTTCTCCTCCACAAGTCTGAGAGATAAACTATTCTATGTTCCTCTAATTTATTTATAATCTCGTTCTTTATGCCTAGGTCATAGACCCATTTTGATCTTATCTTGGTATATGGTGTTAAGTGTGGGTCCATGCCTAATTTCTGCCATACTAATTTCCAATTATCCCAGCAGTTTTTATCAAATAATGAATTCTTTTCCCAGAAGTTAGGGGCTTTGGGTTTGTCAAACACTAGATTGCTATAGTTGACTATTCTGTCTTGTGAACCTAGCCTTTTCCACTGATCCACTAATCTATTTCTTAGCCAATACCAAATGGTTTTGGTAACTGCTGCTTTATAATATAATTTTAGATCAGGTACAGCTAGGCCACCTTCATTTGATTTTTTTTTCATTAATTCCCTTGAGATTCTCGACTTTTTATTGTTCCATATGAATTTTGTTGTTATTTTTTCTAGATCAATAAAATATTTTCTTGGAAGTCTGATTGGTATAGCAATAAATAAATAGATTAGTTTAGGGAGTATTGCCATCTTTATTATGTTCGCTCGGCCGATCCAAGAGCACTTAATATTTTTCCAATTATTTAAGTCTGACTTTATTTGTGTGGAGACTTTTTTATAATTTTGCTCATATAATTCCTGACTTTCCTTTGGTAGATAGATTCCCAAATATTTTATGGTATCAACAGTTATTCTGAATGGAATTTCTCTTTGTATCTCTTGCTGTTGGGTTTTGTTGGTGATGTATAAAAATGCTGAGGATTTATGGGGATTTATTTTGTAGCCAGTTACTTTGCTAAAATTATGAATTATTTCCAATAGCTTTTTAGTAGAATCTCTGGGGTTCTCTAGGTATACCATCATATCATCTGCAAAGAGTGATAGTTTGGTTTCCTCATTGCCTACTCTAATTCCTTTAATATCTTTCTCGACTCTTATTGCCGAGGCTAGTGTTTCTAATACGATATTAAATAATAATGGTGATAGTGGGCAGCCTTGCTTCACTCCAGATCTTACTGGGAAAGGTTCCAGTTTTTCCCCATTGCATATGATGCTTACTGATGGTTTGAAATATATGCTCCTGACTATTTTAAGGAAAAGTCCATTTATTCCTATGCTCTCAAGTGTTTTTATTAGGAATGGATGTTGGATTTTATCAAATGCTTTTTCTGCATCTATTGAGATGATCATATGGTTTTTGTTTGGTTGGTTATTGATATAGTCAATTATGCTAATAGTTTTCCTAATATTGAACCAGCCCTGCATTCCTGGTATAAATCCTACTTGGTCATAGTGTATTATCCTGGTGACGATTTTCTGTAATCTTTTTGCTAATATTTTATTTAAGATTTTAGCATCAATATTCATTAGGGAGATTGGTCTATAATTTTCTTTCTCTGTTTTCAGCCTACCTGGTTTAGGTATCAGTACCATGTCTGTGTCATAAAAGGAGTTTGGTAGGACTCCTTCAATCCCTATTTTTTCAAATAGTTTATATAACATTGGAGTTAATTGTTCTTTAAATGTTTGGTAGAATTCACATGTAAATCCATCTGGTCCTGGGGATTTTTTCTTAGGGAGTTGATTGATAGTTTGTTCTATTTCTTTTTCTGAGATGGGACTGTTTAGGATATTTACTTCTTCCTCTGTTAGTTTGGGCAAGCTGTATTTTTGGAGGTATTTTTCTATTTCATTTAAGTTGTCGAATTTATTGGCATAAAGTTGGGCAAAGTAACTCCTAATTATTGCTCTAATTTCCTCTTCGTTAGTGGTGAGTTCTCCCTTTTCATTTTTAAGACTAACAATTTGATTTTCCTCTTTCCTTTTTTTAATCAGATTTACTAAGGGTTTGTCTATTTTGTTGGTTTTTTCATAGAACCAACTCTTAGTTTTATTAATCAATTCAATAGTTTTTTTACTTTCAATTTTATTGATCTCTCCTTTTATTTTTAGAATTTCAAGTTTAGTGTTTGACTGGGGGTTTTTAATTTGTTCCTTTTCTAGCATTTTTAGTTGCAAACCCAATTCATTGACCTTCTCTTTCTCTATTTTATACAAATAGGCCTCTAGAGATATGAAATTTCCCCTTATTATTGCTTTGGCTGCATCCCATACATTTTGGTATGATGTCTCATTATTATCGTTTTCTTGGGTGAAGTTATTAATTATGTCTATGATTTGCTGTTTCACCCAATCATTCTTTAGTATGAGATTATTTAGTTTCCAATTATTTTTTGGTCTACTTCCCCCTGCTTTTTTGTTGAATGTAATTTTCATTGCATCGTGGTCTGAAAAGGATGCATTTACTATTTCTGCCTTACTGCATTTGAGTTTGAGGTTTTTATGTCCTAATATATAATACAATTTTTGTATAGGTTCCATGAACTGCTGAAAAGAAAGTGTATTCCTTTCTGTCTCCATTACATTTTCTCCAGAGATCTATCATATCTAACTTTTCTAGTATTCTATTTACCTCTTTGACTTCTTTCTTATTTATTTTGTGGTTTGATTTATCTAATTCTGAGAGTGCAAGGTTAAGATCTCCCACTATTATAGTTTTACTGTCTATTTCTTCTTGCAGCTCTCTTAGTTTCTCTTTTAAGAATTTAGATGCTACCCCACTTGGTGCATATATGTTTAATATAGATAGTGCTTCATTATCCATGCTACCCTTTAGCAAGATATAGTGCCCTTCCTTATCTCTTTTAATTAGATCAATTTTTGCTTTAGCTTGATCTGAGATCAGGATGGCTACCCCTGCTTTTTTGACTTCACCTGAAGCATAGTAGATTTTGCTCCAACCTTTTACCTTTAACCTGCATGTATCTCCCCGCTTGAGGTGTGTTTCCTGTAAACAACATATTGTAGGATTCTGGCTTTTAATCCATTCTGCTAACCGCTTCCTCTTTATGGGGGAGTTTACCCCGTTCACGTTTATGGTTAGAATGACCAATTCTGTATTACTTGCCATCTTGTTAACCCCGGTTTATGCTTTTCTCCCTTCTTTCCCCTTTCCCCCCCTTCCCAGTATTAAGCTAGTGAGCACCACTTGCTTCTCACAGCCCTCCCTTTTTAGTATCCCTCCCCCCACCTTAGAGTTCCTCCCCCTATTTTACCCCTTTCCCTCCCAGTTTCCGTATTCCCTTCCGCTTAGCTTATTCCTTCCCTTTTCACTTTTCCCTTCTCACTTTTCAATGAGGTGGGAGAAGTTTTACCATAGATTAAATATGTCTTAAGATTTTTCACTTAAAGCCAATTCTGAAGGCAGTAAGATACCCACTATATTCATCCCCCTCCATTCTTTCTCTCAGATATAATAGGTTTCCTATGCTTCTTCATGAGATGTACTACCCCCACTTTGCCCTTTTTCTGGTACAATGTCCTTTCCACATCAATTTCTAGAACAAGGTATACATGTATTCTTTATACATCTATATAGTCAAAATATAGTTCCCAAGAGTAATCTTTACCTTTTTAGATTTCTCTTGAGTTCTATATTTGTAGATCAAACTTTTTGTTAAGTTCTGGTTTTTTCATCAGAAATAGATGAAATTCGCTTACTTTGTTGAATGTCCATCTTCTTCCCTGGAAAAAGATGCTCATTCTCGCTGGGTAAGTTATTTTTGGTTGCATACCAAGTTCCTTAGCCTTTCGGAATATCATATTCCAGGCCCTTCGATCTTTTAATGTGGATGCTGCCAGATCCTGGGTGATCCTTATTGTGGCTCCTTGATACTTGAATTGGGTTTTTCTAGCCACTTGCAATATTTTTTCCTTCATCTGAGGATTCTGGCATTTGGCCACTATATTCCTTGGTGTTTTGATTTTAGGATCCCTTTCAGTGGGTGATCGATGAATCCTTTCAATGTTTATTTTTTCCTCTGTTCCTATGACTTCTGGGCAGTTCTCTTTGATAATTTCCTGGAAAATAGTGTCCAGGCTCTTTTTTTCATCATGTTTTTCTGGAAGTCCAATGATTCTCAGATTGTCTCTCCTGGATCTGTTTTCCAGGTCTGTTGTCTTCCCCAGAAGGTATTTCACATTTTTCTCCATTGTTTGATTTTTTTGGATTTGCTTGACTGATTCTTCTTGTCTCCTCGAGTCATTCAATTCCACTTGTTCAATTCTGATTTTCAGTGAAGTATTTTCTTCACTCACTTTTTTAAAATCTTTTTCTAATTGTCCCATTGAGTTCTTTTGTTCTGTGGAATTTTTTTTCCATTTCGCCAATTTTGTTTTTTAGAGAGCTGTTTTCTGTTTCCAGTTCACTAATCCTATTTTTCAAGGATTTTACTTCTTTATCCACTCTCTCTTTAACTTTCTCCAGGCTCTTTTTCCAAGCCTCACTCTGCTTTTCCCATTTTTCTTCTAGCTCCCTTGTGAGAGCCTTTTTAATCACTTCTATGAGGTTCATCTGTGCTGAGGAACAGATGATCTCCTCCTTTGGAGATTCACCTGGGGACTGCCTGTTTTTAGTCTCCTCAGGATTTAGAGTCTGCTCTCTATCTGTGTAGAAGCTGTCAAGGGTTAAAGTCCTCTTCAGCTTCTTGCTCATTCTGTCTAATAATCAGAGACAAACTACCAAAGAAAAACAGTAAAAACTGGAGTCTTTCTTTGGGGGAGGGGCTGGGTGTGTTACTGAGCTTCCTCTCCAGACTGCAGGGGGCAGCAGTGAGGCACTAGCAGGACTGTGCTGCGCCTGCGCTCTGAGATCCCAGAGCGTGCTGAGTCACTGTGGGGGGGAAGAGGCGGGGGCGGCCAGGTCCCGAGAGACTCCAGCTGTTTGGGGTTGTATTCTTCAACCCCGGTGTTTTTAGCTTCTCTGCTGGGCTGCTGACTTGCTGCTGGAGCAAAGTATCCAAACCTGTAGCGAAGCTCTCCCTGCAGAGACGGCTGCGATCACTCCCCACCTCCTCTCCAGTCTGCTCCCGTGCTCTCACTGCCGCTGCCCGCTGCCTGCGCCCGATCTAAAACCGTCCCAGCCCTCCAGTAAAGACAAAACTTTCTTGGCGAATCTCAAGGATGGCTTCTCTTGGTAACTATATGTGGGTTTTTTTCAGTCAAGCATTGATTCAGAGGCTTGTAATGAAGTGGATGGTGAGAGAAAGCGCGGAGCTTATGCAGCTGTGAGCCTCCTCTCCACCATCTTAACCGGAAGTCCCAACCTATCAATTTTTTACAACATATCCACATACAAGTATAACAATTATTTCAGGAACATTCTCTTTGAACAAAAAGTAGGACTACACCATAATGTCAGAAATATTGGCATTATAATCCTCCTCCTCTCTTTCCCTCTCCCTCTCTCTCTCTCTCTCTCTCTCTCTCTCTCTCTCTCTCTATATATATATATATATATATATATATATATAATATAGTTTTAGATAAGGTACAGCTAGGCCACCTTCATTTGATTTTTTTTTCATTAATTCCCTTGAGATTCTTGACCTTTTGTTCTTCCATATGAATTTTGTTGTTATTTTTTCTAGATCATTAAAATATTTTCTTGGGAGTCTGATTGGTATAGCATTAAATAAATAGATTAATTTAGGGAGTATTGTCATCTTTATTATGTTCGCTAGGCCTAGCTAAGAGCACTTAATATTTTTCCAATTATTTAAATCTGACTTCATTTGTGTGGAAATTTTTTTTTGTAATTTTACTCATATAATTCCTGACTTTTCTTTGGTAGATAGATTCCCAAATATTTTATGCTATTGACAGCTATTTTGAGTGGAATTTCTCTTTGTATCTCTTGCTGTTGGATTTTGTTGGTGATATATAAAAATGCTGAGGATTTAGGGGGATTTATTTTGTATCCTGCAACTTTGCTAAAGTTATGAATTATTTCTAATAGCTTTTTAGTAGAATCTCTGGGGTTCTCTAAGTATACCATCATATCATCTGCAAAGAGTGATAGTTTGGTTTCCTCATTACCTACTCTTATTGCCGAGGCTAGCATTTCTAATACAATATTGAATAATAATGGTGATAATTGCTTCACTCCAGATCTTATTGGGAAAAGTCCTCCACAACTTCTGACCTTTTCCTTCTCCCTTCTGATTGGAGTCCTAAAATCATCCCAAAGATTTGCATTTTGGAGGACAGAAGTTGGACTTCCAACTCAATTAACTTTATATTTGCAACTTTGCTTGACATCAACTCTCTGGAACAAGATGTCCTCTGTTGTCACCAGCAACTTTTGCAGTTTCCTTTTGTGTATTATGTTCCACTTCCCAATAGGTTGTAAGCTCTGTGAGGAAAAGGATCATCTTTTTCTTGTTGCTTTAATACTTAGCACTTAACATAGTATCTGTAATATAGTAGGGATTTAATGAATTTTAATTGAAATGAGTTAAATTGAGTTGATACTTCTAGATGATGTTACTTAAGTTTTCTCACAGTAAATCAAGATTTTTTTTCATATTCAATCCATTACGGGTTGATTATGAGGACCTTAGGACTGATAAAGCTGTGTCTTTCCATATCATTTTTGTTTTTATGGAATTTATTCTGTTTTATTTTGTTTACTTTATACTTCATCTCAATGTTTTTGTAAAACTTTCTTGAAATGTGAATCATCTAAAGTGAATCTGAAAATTCACTTTACAGATTGATAAATCTGTATTAATTATGTTGTTCAGCAGGACTTCACATGTATACCATTATTTATATGTTTGAGAAAGTTTTCAATAGATATTCCACTCCATACTTCTTCCTAATGCTGTTTCCTTGTTAAGTTCTTCTGAAGTAATTTAGATTTCTGTGATCTTATTCCCTTCTTTTTATTTAAAAGCATACACTGTCATAAAGCAATACTAAAGAATATCCCTGTTTGCCAATCTCCCCTTCCTCCACACACTGTAAAGTAAAAGAGGGCAAAAGTTTACATTGTCAAATGCATTTCTAAATAACCAATAACCTAAATTTCAAAGTCAATAAATTGATAAGATGCTTTATTCAATTCCACTTCTAAAATTCAGATAGGGAGGGAGAGGAGAGCGCTATCATTTTAAAGTCATTTTTACTTTATTAAAATATAAATATCATATGAAGATATATAGAGATAATAATGTTGGAGTATGTTGGAAAACTTGGTAAGATGAGGAACTAGTGGGCCTTCTAACACTCTCCTCCCTCCTGATTATTTACCTCCCCCCTTACTTTTAAACATGAACAGTGGTGCTGTTGCCCATTTAGTCTCAGATATTTCTGACCTTGATAAAATAAACCTGACTTTACTTTCCTGATTCCTATCTTTTCTCTGCCAGCTTGATTTTGATCACCTGTATTTCTGGCCTTAGTTGACATTGCTATGAGTTGTTTCTCCTTTTGCTATTTGCTGAATTTCATTATTACCCTAAACATAACAACTAATTTTGTTGAGTTTTACTCCCAGTTTTTTTAATAGATGAACAGGCATTTTTCTAGCAAACACCCAAACTAGATCCTCCACAAAGCATATTCACCCAAAGAATTAAGCCAAACTTACCAAGAGAATGATAGTTCATTACAATTAAAATCGGTTTCTTCTATTCTATAATTTATACATTGCTAAACCAAAGTCAGGCATAAGTTGTAACCTTAATCTTTTAGTACTAATTCTGAGTTGAATTCTGTCTCCTTTTTCTTTATGAATGATGAATGAGTGAATGAATAATAAATGAAAAATACATTTTTCAGACTTTTACTATATGCAAAACACGGTGCTAAATGTCAGAATTACAAATAGAAAAGCAAGACAGTCCCTCCTCTCAAGGAACTCACATTGTAATAGAAGAGACAACATATATGGAAAGTTTCAGTGGCAAGTCGAATGAAAAGGTCCTATGGTCCTTAGGGCACAGCAGCAAACAGATGGTAATATCTCTTCCTTAATGTCATTTCTACTGATAAAATAAATCAGTTTAGAATACTGAATCATTTGTGTGTGCCAAGGACTTAAAGGTACTAGGATTTAATCTGTTATCATTGACATCATTGGGAATTTTTTTTCTTTTGATTTTTTTAGTTTGATGGCATGATTTTGTGGTCTTTAGAACCTGGGCAATATTATCATTCTGATTATCTCTGTCATATCTCTTAATCAGAAAGGGTTAAAGTTCCTTCCTCCAACACTGTGGTTGTTCATTTTCTCTTTCTGCTTCTTAATTCATTCAACTCAGCTAGCTACCAAAAAATGATGACAGGAAATGGAAATAATGCACTGTGTTCAAAGAAGTAATATGTTGTTATAGAAAAAAGCAATAAACATGGCCTCAAGAGATCTAGACTAAAATCTCTCATGTCTAACTTATGTGATCTGGCAAGTCACTTAACCTCTCTGACCTTCAAATTTCTTGTTTGTGAAATGAAATTAATAATATTTGCACTACTGAGCTCGTGTAGTTTTTGTGAGAAGATTCATATGAGATAATATATTTGTGGATACTTTCTAAATCTTAAAATGCTACAAAAATGTAAATTATTATTATTACTACTGTGAAATTTAAGGGAACACTGTTCTACAAAATGAGCAAGTTATTAATATATTACTGGTCTACCCAGTAGGATCTTTAGAAATTAGAGCCCAGTCCAGTGAATTTCAGTTCCTTAATAAGTAAATAAATTTCCAAGATCCCTAGGTAAAATCTCCAAGGATAAAGAGATTATAATTCCCAATATAGCTTCATTGGAAAATCACTTCCTTCTTAATATTTGCCTCAAGAAAGACTTCAGTTCTATAACATAAAATACCTATTGTGTATTTCCATCTTCCTTGTCATAGTAGCTCTACAAGAAGTTGTATTGATAAATAATCAGTCTATTAGCTAGTATCAACAATCCTTTATAAAGCAAGATGAATTTGATCAAATCCAGACATTTATCAAGATTATTCAAAGAGTAATGTCATTGAACAGTTAAGAAAGCACAGCCTATTATAGAAAAGGCAACATAGTTTCATAAAATAAAAATCATGATTTTCTTAAGTTTTAACACTTTAAGGACACACAAATATATTTATGTATATTATATACACACATGTGATTGATTTAGTCTTTCAAAAGGATTTTTAGAATACACCATCCCAAAATTTGTTTTATAAAATTAGTCATGGTGCTATTGTTCATTTATTTTGTCATAGAGCTAAGAAGCAGGAAAAAAAATAAGTAAATGTTTTATAGATGAAAAAATGTAAACTATGAGTTTGATGAAGGACTAATGCTAAGAATATTATTTAAAATTTTAATAAATAATTGGGAAAAGGGAATAAGTCCTGAAATCTCTGAGTTAGCATTTGACCACAAATGGTTAGTAAAATGTCAAACCAATGAGGTGAGGGAAGGAAGTAAACTTCAAGAGGAAATCTCAAGAGGCTTTGTGAACAAATGAGTGACAAATGAGTTTCAATATGAACAAGTATAAAGCAATATGTTTAGAAAAAAATTAAACTATCTTTACTATATGATGAATTCTGAGATATTTATTACCTAAAAAAAATGAGTGTATGAATCATCATGGACAATTCCCTGAAGGAATTGGATGGACAGATTGTTAGGACACTCTCCCTAAAATAGTACTAGGACTCAGCAAAAAAAAAAATATATATATATATATATATACATATATATATATATACACACACACACACATATATATATACATAAATATATATATATATAAATTAGATGGCAAATATTATTAAATTTTGCATAATAGCATAATATATTTGCATTATTGTCCCCAATTACTTGTTGTCATTGTACTTTAAGAACAAAAAAAAATTATAGAGGAACTGGAAAAAAGCAACCAAAGTGAACAAGAGAATAGACATATAACAAAGACTGGGGATCTTTAATCTTAAAAGAAAAAAAATAAATAGAAGACAGAACAAAAAGAGGACATTTTAGTTCAATTTTATTTTTGTTTCTTACCTCATCCCTGAATACCTGAATAAGGGAATACTCATTCATGTTTGAAAGGTAACTATCCCACAAACTGGAATTACTACATTACATGTCAGACTAATTACCCCAAGAAATAAACATCACTAATGAAATAAATATCCTAAGATTTACAAATGCTTAAGAAGAAATCATAAAGACCATAAAAGAAAATTATATGTTTGACACATGTACTTATCTTTGAGAGTAAAATCAGGATTACTTACCTCATCTCTCACAGAAGAGTGAATATGAAGAACCATTGGTTTAATTAATTTAAATATTATGTGTCAATCAAGTTGCAAATCTTAAAGTATTTTATTATATATATATATATATGTATACAAATATGCAAATAAAGTGATGTTGAAGGTGAAGATGATTATTAACTCATATTTTTTCAGATGAAGTTAAAAAAATTTGTCATGGGATGAATATCCATCCTGCTATTATGTTTTATGTTTAGTTCTGTATAGATCACTGTAAAATAGATAAAATGATATTGTTGAAAATAATGATGAGAAGAAAGATTGTAGAGGGCTGAAACTCAAGTCATTGCACTGAGGTTGGTTCAAGCACTTAGGGCTAATTACTATGGGCATATGCTTGGAAAATAGTCCTTCCCACTATCCTGTGCTGCTCAATGATTGGTGTATACAGAGGATTATAGGAGGGACAAGAGGGTGGAGGAAGACTAGCCAGACTCACTCTTTGCAGTAGATGAGGGAGAAGGTGGCTGCAGAGATTCTGCTTCCATCCTGTTTAATCCTGTGTTTAAAGACCAAGAATAAAGACTAAGGACTTTTGCTTATCCTGACTCTAGCTGATTCTGGGGTGTCCTGGGTGCTAGCCCGGTCGTTACAAAAGATGAACTATTTTGCATTAGTCTTAGAAAAAGAAAGATGTAAAAGATTCAATTGTGTATCTCTAATAATGTATCTCTAATAATTATGATTAATTACCCCCATTGGAAAGCTTTTAAGCAATGATATTGACACATATACAATATCGATATCCAGTGTTATAAGTGACGAAGTTTAGTTACACAGCTAAAGTGAAAAGAGATTAATTTATAATTATATAAACTGCCCAACATATTCAGTAAATAGGTATTGTAAAAACTGGAGATAAAAACGTAGTTAGATAATAATTAAAAAAAGAATCTGAACTAATAGATATGATCATAAGTTCTATGAGTCTCAGTGGTAGTATCAAGAACATAACAAAAGAAACAATATTCCCTGACTCAATCCATTTCATCATGCCCAGGCAGCCTCAGCAGCCAGTGAATTCAAGTTACTTCAATAAACAGCAGGGTAGCAGTAAAAATACCAATCAATGGAAGATTGTTTGCTGCTCTGCACTTCAATGCTTCTGGCAATACCAATGAAATATAATAGGTATAGAAATGAGAAAGCAGTTATTTGTAGTCATTGAAAATAGTCTAACAAAATTAGCATTTACAGGAAATAGGGATTCCACTAACATACCACTCATGCTAAATAGCTGCCCTTGGTGGGTAACACACAGATTTATAATCTGTGCTTCAGAAAAAGAGAATGTCAAATAAAGCTGATTTAATCAGATTTAATTTTTCCTAGATTTTTATTTTATCTAATCAAATTAGAACGATAAGGATGAAATTTAGGAAAAGGTCACATATAAATGTTCAAAGAAACTACTTTCTGACAGAGAGGTGAGAAATCTAAGGTGCAGAATGAGACATATAGTCTACACATAGCCAACATATGAATCTATTTTGCTTGAATCAATTAATCTATCTATAAAACAAATTTTTCAAAATTATATTCAATCAGGAGTGCATTGGAGGGGAAAAATTCTTATCAACTGAAAAAATTAAATGTGTACTATAAAATATGGAGGACTGTTTGTTATGTTACTTCTTCATACTTCTTATACCATATTTTCTGGTATACTCCTCTTAATTGAGTGACATTGACTTCCTTGCTATTCCATGAACAGAATACTCTATATTTCTAGGCTTCCAGGCATTTTTTCCAGATGTTCTAGATGTTTGAAATGCTTTCCTTTTGCCACTCTTCCTGGTTTCTTTTTTGCACCAACTAAAATTCTACATTCTATAGGAAATCATCTCTAACTTCTCTTAATTACAGTACCCTCCTTCTTTTAATTATTTCATATTCATCATATGTATTTATACATAATTTACATATGCATATATGCATATATATATATAAATGATGCTTTATATATATTTGTTATATGTTGTCTCACCCATTAGACTATAAACAGATTGAAGTAGGCTCTGTTTTTTAACCTCTTTTTGTATCCCCAGGGTAAAGGAATATAGTAAACTCAAATATTTATTGAATTTACTTAATGTGAGATAAAGGGTAGTTGTATCATGAAGTTACTTGAATGTCAGGCTAATTTAACAGATAATAGAAAATCATCAAATTTATTTTAATTAATTGGCAAGTAATAGACAACCATCAAAAGCTTTTTTTTTCCCCTTTTCTAATTTTGATTTATTAGGTATGGCAGTTTAGTTATAAGTTGTTGTTGTTGGTGATGTCTCTTCCATCAGAACAATGTTTCAAGGAAGATTAATCTGATAACATGTATGATGAATTAAAGGAGGAAAGAGACCAGAGATAAAAAGTTCAATTTGAGGACTGTCATCATATTTTATGTAATCAAATTAGAACGATAAGGATGAAATTTAGGAAAAGGTCACATATAAATGTTCAAAGAAACTACTTTCTGACAGAGAGGTGAGAAATCTAAGGTGCAGAATGAGACATATAGTCTACACATAGCCAACATATGAATCTATTTTGCTTGAATCAATTAATCTATCTATAAAACAAATTTTTCAAAATTATATTCAATCAGGAGTGCATTGGAGGGGAAAAATTCTTATCAACTGAAAAAATTAAATGTGTACTATAAAATATGGAGGACTGTTTGTTATGTTACTTCTTCATACTTCTTATACCATATTTTCTGGTATACTCCTCTTAATTGAGTGACATTGACTTCCTTGCTATTCCATGAACAGAATACTCTATATTTCTAGGCTTCCAGGCATTTTTTCCAGATGTTCTAGATGTTTGAAATGCTTTCCTTTTGCCACTCTTCCTGGTTTCTTTTTTGCACCAACTAAAATTCTACATTCTATAGGAAATCATCTCTAACTTCTCTTAATTACAGTACCCTCCTTCTTTTAATTATTTCATATTCATCATATGTATTTATACATAATTTACATATGCATATATGCATATATATATATAAATGATGCTTTATATATATTTGTTATATGTTGTCTCACCCATTAGACTATAAACAGATTGAAGTAGGCTCTGTTTTTTAACCTCTTTTTGTATCCCCAGGGTAAAGGAATATAGTAAACTCAAATATTTATTGAATTTACTTAATGTGAGATAAAGGGTAGTTGTATCATGAAGTTACTTGAATGTCAGGCTAATTTAACAGATAATAGAAAATCATCAAATTTATTTTAATTAATTGGCAAGTAATAGACAACCATCAAAAGCTTTTTTTTTCCCCTTTTCTAATTTTGATTTATTAGGTATGGCAGTTTAGTTATAAGTTGTTGTTGTTGGTGATGTCTCTTCCATCAGAACAATGTTTCAAGGAAGATTAATCTGATAACATGTATGATGAATTAAAGGAGGAAAGAGACCAGAGATAAAAAGTTCAATTTGAGGACTGTCATCATATTTTATGTGAGAGGTAATGATGACTTGAACTAGACTGGTAGCAGTGAAAGTGGAAAGGAAGGGACAAATGTAAAAGAAAATAAGAAATTACCATCTACAAGAAAATATTGTCATTTAGTAGCCTGGGGGGGGGGGCATTCACCACAACTTTGTTTCTCAAATATTTATTGCACAAAGAGCAAATCAAAACTATGGTAGAGAATGAGCTTATGGCCCAATAATACATTGACAGAAGCTTAAATATAATTCTAAAAGTGATGAAAGATAGTTTTCTCTCTCTATCATCCAGAGACCAAGGGAGAAAATAGAAGCTGACACATAATTATCTTTTAAGTTTTGTTTGGGAAAGATTGAAATGCATCTGACATATGATTCTCTAGTATTCTGACCAACAGAGTAAACTTTTGTAAGTTTGTCTCTATAGAGGTCAGAATTATGCAATCCTTTAAGTAAGATTGTTGGAATCTTTACAAACTGCTAACTCATTAGAGTTGATAGATTATTGATTTGATCTTACAAGAAAATGTTTTGGGCCAGAACCTGAAACAAGATACTAAGTAGAACTAATTGATACAATGCTTGTGTTTGTACCTTTACTCATTGGAGTTCACACGTTTGGGAAATTTCAGGGTTTAGTAGGAGATATCTGAATTCACACCTCCCTTGAAGCTCTTAGGGCCAGAGAGCACTATGGGAGAAAACCCATAATCCCATTCTCTCAGGAGAGTCATATATAAGCCAGTGAAGAGTGATTCATAGGAATATTTTCCACTTGGCTGGCTGGTGGCGGAAGAAGAGTTTTCAGAGGAAGAAGCTATGAGTCAAGAGTTCAGTGAAGATTGAGAAGGCTCTCAGAGGCAAGACAGATTCAACTTGGTGCTGGCTCTAGAGGCCGAAGAAAGCAGAGGCAGAGGCTGAAGGACAAAACCTTTGGATTTGGAGACATTTGGAGCGAGCTCTTGGAACCAAGCAGAGAGAGAGGCCTCAACTAACCAGGCTACTTTGGAAGGAGAAAATAAATGTTTGTATTTTTACCAGCTGGCTGCATTTGGGGCAATTATTGATCTGAACTGATACTAAGGTTGCCTCCAAGAAAAACTCCCTCGAGAAACCTACCTGCTCTCCCCCAGAGAGAACCATCATCATATTATATTTTAAAGAAGAAAAAGATTAGTGCATAAGATCAAAAGATCTTGATGCATTTATATTTTGTCTTAGCAGACAATATATAAATAATATTCAAAGATAAATAAAATGTATAAGTAGTTATTAAGAGTCAGGTATTATGCTAAGCACTGAGGAAACAAATATAAGTAAGATATTCCTTGTCTTATATTAAAAGAAGAGAACACCTAAAGGTGAGATGGAAATGAGAACATTTATTGGTATTGGAGATGGCTCATAAAAGTTATATTGTCAGAGATAGGGAACTTTGGAACAGAATACCAGTGGGGTGGTAATGATTGTCTACTGGCATAGAGTAATCCAGAGAATGGTTCAAGTTAGAAAGCACTTATCTTCTTTGCCTTTGTCTCAAGTACTCTCAAAAAAAAGAGAATAGTACTGTTGTATTCCAAGAAGAAAAATACACATATTGGTCCCTTGAAATCAATATTTAAAAGACTTCAAGCATTGTGTTTTGTCCTTAAAATTTACACTGGGAGACAACACACTGAAGCCATAACTAGAAATGATGCACTAGTCTTTTGAGACATCATAAAAAGCATTTGTTTGGATCTTACCTTTTTTTCTTAAATCATACTTGTTATATCTTTATTGGCTTTACAACGCTTTTTCATAACTTTTATATAGACAACCCTGAGGAAAATAGAGTCAAATAAAAGGCTTCTAACACTTTAAATGACTACCTTCCAATATCCTCACAACATCTGGGCATCTCAAATGCATCTGAAGTTATGGATATACTAAATCCATTACAGCTTGAATGGAAAGCTAATAACAGCAACAAACTTACTGTAAACACAGTGGGCTGTTTTAGCTGGAGGCTAAACGCTCAGTAATGTTTTCTGTTATTTGAATACTTATAAAGTGTTTTTCTCTGTGTGCCTCTCTCTCTTTCTTTTTATGGCCTCAAATTCCTTTTCTTCTCCATCTGTAACAGTAACTATTAAAGTCCTGAGAATTAATTCTATAAAAGTAAATGCTAAGAGTTATCAAATATATTCTTGTGTAATCTGTTGGGTTTGAGTTTAATTTAAAACTTAACTTCAGGAGCATAATTAAGTGAATAGTTTAGTATTTGAGCAAAAGAAAAGATTCACTATCTATGTATACATTTCCAACCAAAACACAGAAGCCTAATGTTAGAAATTCTAATATTTAGATCCATAATTAAAAAAAAAATTGATAAGACTTTACAGAATATCTTAAAATTTCCTCTCCATCAAAATGGAACTAACTTTAAACTGAGTAAAATTCCAAAACAAAAACTCAAAAAAAGATGTCTAATTAAACTCAAATTGAATATGTTGATCACCTGGGAAATAGATTAGGAGACATGGTGCTTAGGAGGCAAACTCATCAAGAAGTCATAGAAAAGTCATCAAAAAATATAAACTAACTCTATATATATAGGCTAAGTACAGATATAAAAAAGAGAAAAAAATCGTAAAACAGAAGATTTCTACAGCTAGAAGAAAACAGAGACTGTAAACTAAGTAGTTAAGGGAAAAATGGGTTATAGAGCAATAACTTCCTTCTCCACTACCTTCTGTTGCAAAAGATATGGGTTTTTTTGGACAGATTAATATACAAATTATAGATGAAAAGCATGGAAGCTGAAAAACATTTGAGCTAAATACATAATCTATAAACAACAATTTTCATTGGCCCAAATCATTCAATTTCACTAATGTCATTAAATTAAAATAGCTATTTTTCCATTACAAAGGGAAGGATTTACTTTTCACTTTCACCACAAAATCTATTGCAAGTCTTCACTTAGTGGCATGAAATATGGAGTATTTTTATATGAAATACATGAAATATATATGAAATATGAAATACTCCATATTTCTCTTATGTGGATTTTATGGATATGATAATTTACACCACATCAACATATTCAGGGCCAATTTCTGCCTTAAAATAGGATGGGTTAGCTCATTAAAAGCAATGAGATTTGAACATGAACACCAAACAGTTTAATTCACTTTAATAAAGTTCTTATTTACAATTGAACAAAGTAAAAAAAAAAAAAGTTTTAAAACTGCTTTCTAATCTTTTTTTTTTTTTAATTCTTATTCTATTTAATGCTTTGGAACTCCTTTGAACTAAAAATATCATTAAAATATGCTCTGGATGGCTGAAAAAATAATGATATTGACTTAATTAATTGGGTCAAATTGTAGTGACTGTAATTCAACTGACATAAGATGATTTCTTCTCTTGATTTCTATTTTCTAATAATATTTTGAAAACTTTTGAAGATGATCCCTCTGTTCCATCTCATTTTGTTTGGCTGTCATTGTCATCATATAGTGACAAAGTGACAAAGTTAAAGATGTCATCTAAGATAGCCTGGACTCTTAAATATATGGCTATAGAAACATCAGAGTCTCCTAGACACAATATAAATACTATCATTAATTTCCTAGGTTGGACAAGGAGCATATTTTTGGTTCTTGCAACAATATTACAAGGGAGGTGCAGTTATAATTTTCATTTTACACATGAGGAAGCTGAAGGAGAAAGAGGTAACTTGACTAAAGACACAATGCCAAGTAAATAAAATTAAACATCTATTAAATACCTACTGTGTACCAGGAATTGTGCTAAGTACTATAAATAAAGGCCAAACAATAGCTAATGACTATCTGAGAGAAGATTGCAACTTAGCTCTTCCTCTTTACAAGTTCTATACATAATATCATCTACCTAATTTATTTATGTCTATCTATCTATAAAATTAAAATAGCCTTTATTAAGGCTTTCAGAAATATGTAACAGCGTGGACACAATGCTGACTTCCTGAAGGTCATATCACTGGAACACAAGCTCTATTTGGTCTTTCCAAGATGAAAATACATAATAGTATAACTCCAAAGTCCCTATTGACTAGGAATCAGCCTAGCTACATTCTAGAAAAACTCAATATCAGAAGGTGGATGACTTCATGGTAATTAAACAATGTCAATTATGAATATAAGCAACTTTAAAGATTAAAGAATTCAGATTACTTCAATAACCAACAACGAATCTAGTGGGCTTATGATAAAACTAAGTTCTCCAGAAATTGCCTTCTGGATTTATGAAACTTAAATTTGAAATGCAGATGATTTTCAAGTGCATTGTTACTACACAAAAATGTTAAGTTATAGGGATAGAATCTGGCAAAGAAGAAAAAATTCTGTAGTTGAGTTCAAATAATTATGAAAATGAAATCTCAAATCAAATTCTGGATTGGTAGAACAGCAAAAGGTCAGAATGAACATTGTTGTAGCACAAGGCATCAGAAGGAGAGACCTGTAATATTTGCATTGAGAATGGCAACCCCAGTAGTAGAGCCAAGTGGTGACAGCAACAGCAACAGTTTTAGGATGCCTAAAACCAGAGTTGGCAAAGAGATCAGAAAACTAGTCAAAACAAGAATGCAGAGTAATCCTAGTCACAGGATAAGATACCATTTGGCAACACTATTGGAAAGGAAACTAGTGACCAAGATCTCACACTATTTGCCAAAATAAGGTCAAAATGAATAAATGATTTAGACATAAGTGCTGCTATCATAAGAAAATTAGAGAAACAAGTGAAAGGTAAATTTATTAAGTTCCCACAATGTGTTAAGCTTTGATCAAAGTTAAGTTTATTTCAATACTTTACTGTAATGGCTGGTATAGATGAAACAGTTATCTTATAATGATATTCAGATCTAAGTACATTGCCACTTATATTTAGCTAATTTTTCAAACTTACCCACAAATCATACATAAGTATTTTTGCGGATGTTCATCTTACTTTCCATCTTTCATAATGATAATCAATAGTTTTAGCAAACCCCTCAGATATTGTGAATATATACAAATTAATTAAAAACCCATTAAAAGTTATAATAAGATTTTTAAACATTTTTTAAAATTTTAAAATTCTGTTCCCACATAGTTTAAGAATCTGTTTATTTGTTTTAATAGGAGATACATATTGGTTTTGGTACTTATGTATTTTTGAAAGTTAATTTAGTCAAAATTTGATAAAAAATTCCGTAAATCCATTTAACTGGGCAAATGTAAATTGTCATTCCCCATAATACACTCACAACAAATAATTGGACAAGGAGACCACTTTCAAACTTTCCTCATAATGAATTTCCTATTATGGACCTCACTATATCTCTTAAGCAATATGTGACTCATGAACATCTGTCTGAAAAACATGCCTTATAAGGCTCCCAGTGTTAAAATATATTAAGTATTTGATAGACTTAGTTATTAGTTTTAATCTATTGCTTTCTCCTCAAATATCAATGCATTATTTTAGATGTATCCCACTTTCTAGTTCTAGGGTGCCAAATTGTACAAAATATAAAAATCTAAGACAATGCAGAAACTTAGACCTACTTATCAGTTTCTATTTATAATAACCTCTTTTTTGTTACATATAAAATGGATTTGTAAAGTACTTTATATGCTTTCAAGTTCATATATAATTAACCAGAAGCTTTATTTCATGGAATATTAAAGATTTTTATCATGTTTAAAATGAAAATTTCTACAACTTTTAGTGTAAGAATGATAGCAAAATGAATGACAAATAGAAAAAATAGAG
Source organism: Antechinus flavipes (assembly GCF_016432865.1). Classification (NCBI taxonomy): domain Eukaryota; kingdom Metazoa; phylum Chordata; class Mammalia; order Dasyuromorphia; family Dasyuridae; genus Antechinus; species Antechinus flavipes. The sequence goes on from NC_067400.1 coordinate 368,048,722, forward strand.
AATTTTAAGGTGACTTTTATAAATTATTTCATTAATCTTCACAATTACTGTGAATCATCTTCATCATTGTCATTATTATTATATTTACCAAAAAATGGAGGAAATTCATATGGAGAGCTTAGCTACATTTTTCAAGATCACAAGGCTACCAAGAATCCAAGATAGGATTTCAACTCAGGTCTTCTGGTCTACAAATCTAATACTCCATCTATGTCACTAAACGTTCTTTTAAAATTATAATATAAAATATATAAAAAAATAAATTTTCCAGAGTTATGGAACTTAAATTAAAAATAAATTCTCTTTTCCAAATTTTCATTTTCAAAATGAACTAATCAAACAAACTAGTAATTTAATTGCCTACTATTTGCTAGATTTACTATGCTAGACTTTGAGGAAACAAGTACAAAAAACTAAAAAAATGCTTACTGGAAATGAGCTTGCATTTTAATGTATCATATTCACTATAAATATTTCCATAAAAGTTTATAATAAAGGGTTTTGAAAAGCAGGAAAGAAACTTAAACAAAATATACATGAGAGAGGTAAAATTAGTGACAGGGCAGGTACATTTTATGTCATCTTTGTTTATTTGTATTACACCTTGACTTAAAGAACTGTTAATCAAATTTCAATAGTTTGACAAAATCCAATTCCATTGTTTTATAAATCCCAACCTTAATTAAATAATACAATTATCTATCACAGAGGACTCTCTTACCTGATTACTTTTTATGTGAACTGTTAATGTTTTCATTACTTTTTTTTGATTATTGAATATTAGATTTGTCAACCTGACCATTGTATTATTATTTTTATGTACCCCAATCCTCAACATTAATGTCCACTCAGAACCATAAAAACTACTATGTAGATTGACACTATGCATTACATAAAAAGCAATGCAAAAATTGTTGGATTTGAATAATTATACCTGCCCACAATTGTGAAGAGAACCCTAGAAAGTTGAGCCACTCCTACTGAAACTAAGAGATTTTGTTTAATTGTAGTAAGTTTATTTATTTTTAACACACATTGTTTTATGAATCATGTTGGGAGAGAAAAATCAGAGCAAAAGGGAAAAACCATGGGAGAGATTAAAAAGAAATTGAAAAAAGAAGCGAACATAGCATGTTGATTTACATTGTCTCATCAGTTCTTTTTCTGGCTGCAGATAGCATTTTCTATCCAATGTATATTGCAATTGCTTTGAATCACTGAATAATGAGAAGAACCAAGCTTTTCATAATTGATCATTTCACATTCTTGTTGTTATTGTATACAATGTATTCCTGGTTCTGCTTATTTCATACAGTATCAGTTCATGTAAATCTTTCCAGACCTTTCTATGATAAGCTTGTTCATCATTTCTTATAGAAAAATAATATTCCATTACTTTCATGTACCAAAGCTTGTTCAGTCATTCCCCAGTTGAAGTGCATGCACTCATTTTTCAGGTTTTGGCAACCACAAAAAGAGCTACTACAAATATTTTTATACATGTAGGTCATTTCCCCTCCTTTTTGATTTCCTTGGGATAAAGAGCAAGTAGTGGCACTACTGTATCAAAGGCTATGAATAGTTTTATAGCCCTTTGGGAATAGTTCCAGATTGATCTCCAAAATGGTTGGATCATTTCACAACTCCACCAACAATGCATTAGGGTCCCAGTTTTCCCACATCCCCTCCAACATTTATCATTAACTTGTCCTGTCATTTTAACCAATCTCAGAAGTGTAAGGTTGTACCACAGAATTGTTCTAATTTGAATTTCTCTAATTAATAGTTATTTAGAGCAATTTTTCTTATAACTATAGATAAGTTTAAATTTGTCACATAAACAATTTTATATTCTTTGATCATTTATTAAATTCTTATAAATTTGGCAAAGGTATTTATATATTTTAGAAATGAGACCTTTATCAGAAATACTGCTGTAAAGATTTTTCTCAGCTTTGTACTTCCGTTTTAATCTTGTTTCTGTTGCTTTTGTTTATGCAAAAACTTTTAAATTTCATGCAATCTAAGTGGTCCATTTTGCATTTCATAGCATTCTCTAGTTATTTGGTTGTAAATTCCTCCTTTCTCCAAAGATCTGATAAAGTATCCCTTGTTTACTTAATTTGTTTATGGTATCATCCTTCAAGTCCAAATCATCTATTCATTTTGACTTATATGAGGTGTGAAATGTAGGTCTATGCTGAATTTCTGACATACTGTTTTATAGTTTTCTCAGTAATTTTTGTCAAATATTGAGTTACAATTCTAGAAGCTGGAGTTTGGGAATTTATCTAATATTAGATTTTTATAGGCCTTTATTATTGTGTCATGTGTATCTAATCTAGTCTGCTGATCCACCACTCTAGTTCTTAGCCAGAACTAAATGGTTTTGATGACTGCTGCTTTATATTATAGTTTTAGGTTTAGTACTGCTAAGCCACCATCCTTTCTATTTTTTTTTTCATTAATACTTTTGGCATTTTGACTATTTGTTCTTCCAGATGAATTTGCTATTATTTTTTCTAGGTCTATAAAATAATGTTTCAGCAATTTGATTGATATGCATTGAACAGGCAGATCAATTAGATAGAATTGCCAATTTCATTATACTAGCTCTACCTAGCTATGAACAATTGATACTTGTTCAATTGTTTACATCTGATTTTATTTGTGTAAGAAGTTTTTTGTAATTACTTTCATGTAGTTCTTGGATTTCTCTTGACAGGTAGACCCCCAAGTATTTTATTTTGTCTATAGTAATTTTAAATGGAAATACTCTTTTTATCTCTTGCTGATATAATAATATTACTTAATTATATATTATATATATGTATATGTATACATATATAAATGCTGGTTATTTATGTGGGTTTATTTTATATCCTGCAACTTTTCTAAAATTGTGAATTTATTCCAATAGTTTTTTGGATGATTTTCTAGGGTTCTCTTAGTATATCATCATATCATCTGCAAAGAGTGATAATTTTATTTCTGTATTGTCTATTCCAATTACTGCAAGTTTTAGATAGAGCCTGCTTATTATTTTAAGGAAAGCTCCCTTAATTCCTATGCTCTCTCATGTTTTCAAATAGAAATGGGTGCTGTATTTTGTCAAAAGTTTTTTTTTTTTTTTCCCCTTTGGTATCTATTGAAATAATCATATGATTTCTGTTGTTTACTTATTGATATGGTTGATTATGGTAATAGTTTTCCTGATATTATACCAGCCCTAAATTCCTGGCATAAATCCTATGTTGTCAAAGGGTATTAAGTTGTTATAATTTCTTTTTTAATACTTTATTTAAATTTTACATCAATATTCACTAGGGAGATGGGTCTGTAATACTTTCTCTGTTTTGGTTCTTCTTCATTTAGGAATCAGTACCATATTTTTGTCATAGAAGGAATTTGTCAGGACTCCTTTACATATTTTTCCAAATAGATGACATAGTATTGGAATTAATTGTTCTTTAAATGTTTGGTAGAATTTACTTGTGAATCCATCTAGTCCTGGAGATTGTTTTTAGGAAATTAATTAATGACTTGTTCAATTTCTTTTTCAAAAATGGGACTGTTTAAGTATTTTATTTCCTCTTATGTCAATCTGGGCAATTTATATTTTTTAAAATATTTATCCATTTCAGTTAGATTGTCAGACTTGCTGCCATATGGTTGGGAAAAATAGCTCCTATTTATTGCTATAATTTCTTTTTCCCTGGTGGTAATTTCATTCCTTTCATTTTTGATGCTGATGATTTTTTTTTCCTTTCCTTTTTCTGATCAAATTAAACAATGGTTTATCTATTTCATTAGTTTTTTTTCATAAAACCTACTCAGTTTTATTTATTACTTCAATAATTTTCTTAGCTTTTATTTTATTAAACTCTCCTTTGAGTTTCAGAATTTCTAATTTGGTATTTGGGGTTTTTTAATTTGTTCTTTTTCTTGCTTTTTTATTCACATGCATAATTCATTGATCTCCTCTTTCACTATTTGATTCATGTAGATATTTAAAGATATAAAATTTCTACTAAGAGCTGCTTTGGTTGTATCCCATAGCTTTTGGTATGTTATGTCATTATTGTCATTCTCTTGGATGAAACTATGAATTTATTCTGTGATTTGTTCTTTGACCCATTAATTCTTTAGAAGTGAATTATTTAATTTTCAAATGATTTTTAGTCTCTTTCCCTAGACCTTTGTTGAATATAATTGTTTTTGAATTGTGGTCTGAAAAGGAAGGATTTGTTATTTTTGCCTTTTTGCATTTGATTGTGAGGTTTTCATGCCCTAATACAAGGTCATTTTTTTGAGGTTGCCATGTACAAATGAGAAAAAGGTGTATTCCTTTTTGTCCCTTTTCAATTTTCTCCAGAGGTCTATTATCTCAAGGTTTTCTAGAATCCTGTTAACCTCCCTAGTTTCTTTCTTGTCCATTTTTTAAATTAGATTTGTCTGATTCTGAGAAAGGAAAGTTGAGGTTCCCTATTAGAATAGTTTTCCTGTGTCTTTCTGTAACTGGTTTAAAATCTTCTCTAGGAATTTGCCTAAACTCCCAGTTGGTGCATACATATTTAGTATCATTACTACTTCATTATTTACTGTTCCCTTTATCAAGCTGTTCTTTCCCTCCTTATTTCTTTTAAGAAGATCTATTTTTATTGTTCCTTTATCTAAGATCAGAATTGCTTTTTCAAAAACTCAGCTGAAGCATAATAAAATCTGTTCCAGCCTTCCATGTTTATTCTTTATGTGTCTCTCTGTATCAAATGTGTTCTTGTAAACAACATATTGTAGGATTCTGTTTTTCAATACACTCTGTTTTATGGGAGAGTTCATCCCATTCACATTCATATTTATGAATACCAGCTCTCTATTTCTCTATTTCCCTAAATCCTATTTTTACCCCTATATATACTTTTGCTTTCTCTTTCCACCCTCTCTTTAGCACTGTTTTTTTTTTAACCACCTCACCTACTACATTATCTTCTATTAACCCTTCCCCCCTTCTCTTACCTTTTCCCTTAGTGTTCCTGCCCTCCTTCTAGAATGCCCCTCCCTTTTCTTTTCTTTTTTCTCCTTGTTCTTTATAGGGTTAGATAAATTTCTATGTCCAACTAAATGATTAAGTTACTCCCTATTAAAGCCAAAACTGACAAGGTCAAGCTTCAGACAATGCTCCCTTCTTTCCTTTGACTGTAATAGGGCTTTTCACCTTTTCATGTGAACTAATTGTTCCATTATAGCTACCTTTTCCTCATTTTCCAATACAGACCTTTTTCTACCCCTTAATATCTTTTTTCTTTGATGTCATCACATCAGAGTTCATATACAACCACACCCTCAATCCATGTGATGCTCCCCTCTGTCTGGCCCAGTAACAATACATTTCTCAAGAGTTACAGATATTGTTTTCCCATCTAGAGACGTAGACAGTTTAACTTTTCTTGTGTCCTGCTTTTGTAGATTAATGTTTTTGGTCAGTTCTGGTTTTTTCAATAGATGTGGTTGAAAGTCTCTTCATTGAAGCTCCATCTCTTGCCCTGAAAATTAATTCTTGGTTGTAATCCCAGGTCCTTTGCCTTCTGGAATATGGTATTCTCGGTCCTCTGATCCTTTATTGTAGAAGCCACCAGATCCTAGTAATCCTGACTGTTGCTTAAATTGTTTTTGTCTGGCAACTTATATTATTTTTATCTTGAGATTATAGTTTTTGAGTTTTGCAGCAGTGTTCCTTGGGATTTTCCTTGTGGATCTCTTTCCAGAGGTGATTGATGGATTCTTTCGATCAGTATTTACCCTTTGTTTCTTAATGACCTGTTGTAGAATGCTATCCAGGCCCTTTTTGATCATAGCTTTCAGGCGGGCCAATAATTTTTAAATTTTATTTTATGAATCTATTTTCTAGGTCAGCTGTTTTTCCAGTGAATTATTTCACATTTTCTTCCATTTTTCGTTCATTTTAGTTTGTTTGACTGATTCTTGCTGTCTTACAAATTCATTAACTTCCATTTGTCTTGTTCTAGTTTTAATGTGTGGTTTTCTTCAGTTATCTCTTCTATTTCCTTTTTCATTTTGTGTATTCTACTATTTAAGTAGTTTTTTTTCTTCAGACAATTTTTTCCTTTCTTTTGTAATGCTGAAGAAACTGAGCAAGACAAGAGATTAGAGACTAATTCAATAGTTTATTAAATGGAGAGAAATACTGGGACCAATGGATCCATGTTTGATCCCAAGGCTTAGACAAGACTATCATCTCAAAGAGTCTAGCCCCAAGTATAGGGACAGCAAGCTTTTTTATAGGATAAACAATAACAATGACATAATGGAAATACCTAGGTATCTAATTAGATACCTAATGGAGGGAAGTTACTGATATTCTAATGACATCTGAAATGGATAAACCTTTATCTTGTCAAACATTAAGAAGGAATGTGTATAACCTAAAGATATAAAACCTTTATCTCATCAAACATTAAGAGGGAAAGGTTATAACCTGAGGCAGAATAACTAAATAGGACAATTGAAGAAACTGGGTCACAATATTAAAAAGGAAACTTTGGCACAACACTTTTCCAAGCTGTTGACTTTCTTATGAATACTTCTCATTTCTTTTCTCATTTTTTTTTCTACCTTTCTTATTTGCTTTTTAAAGTCTATTATGAGAATCTAAGAAGCCACGGATGACAATAATTATAATTTTAAAAATTTAACCATGAATACATTTTTCTGCACTATAAAAATTATTTCCTTTCTTAATATTAAAACATGAACATATCTGCAAAGTCCTATACATTGCTATGGAGAAAGCAGCCTTCAAGTTCCTTGCTTCTGATTTTGTAATTGCATCTTCTATCCAGTGTCCCCCTCTGCTCTGTAAACATCAGCTTCCTGGCAGACCTCCACAGAGGTGCACAACACGGTTGGCCTTAGGTGCTTCTTCGAGGATGCCAGCTCGCCCAGGTGCTCTCATGGCCCAGCGTCTGGCTTTTGTAGAGACCAATTCATATTGCTTTTTGAGATTATTTCCATGGACGTTCTGTCCTTGTCTGAGTTTGTGTTTTGATCTGTCTTGTCACCATAGTTTAAGGTTCTTTTCTGTTTCTTGCTCATTTTCTTTCCTTTTCTTTTTGTATTTCCTCTTTTTTATTTTTAAGATTAAGCTCTGCTTCTGGGGTAAAGGCACTATTCCAAGTTTCCTGTGTAGCTCTAGCCTTAGCTTAGAGCACAGAGGACTTAGGTGTTTGCAGGGGCTAGTTTTGCCTGCTCTTTTCAGGAAATAGGGTGGTTTCATAGAGTTTGCCTTTTAAGCTGAAACTGGAACCTGCCCCAGTGATTTATTCCTCTATTCAGCCAAGACTGAAGATCTTAGTTGCTGATTTGTTATGACTAAGACACTCTCACCAGCTTTTCCAGAGTCTATCTGATCTGGACTGAACACCCTTTTCATCCTAGTGAGACTGATCTTTCTTGAAGTTTTTCCAGTCTATCTTGAGTATGGTTTCATTCCATCAGACTTTGTTTAGAGGCTTAGTTTCATGTAGTTTTCATGGAAAATTGAGAGAGCTCCAGCAGCTTCCTAGCTTTACTGTGACATCTTAACTCCACCTTCCTAGACATTTTTGTTAATGAAACTAATAGCATATGTAGTGTTTTGTAATCTTCCAAACATATTTATTTTGTTCTTTCATTTTGCTATACATATGCTTATACTATTTGTGTGCCATTTATTTACAATTATAAATATTATGGCAACCAAAAATCCTGATGTATCTTCCCTTCATGGAACCCTAAATATATTGTGATGAAAGAGATGATAGGGAATATTTTAAGAGATAATCATGAAAGAGTGGTTTTTGGGTTAAAGAGATCATGGTGTGGTTAGGAGCACAGTGCATGAAAATTGGGTATTTCTGCATTTAGGAATAAGAAACTCATAAATATTCTCACTAGGTCAAGAATGATATAGTTACTAGTTAACTTTATCATGTTTAAACATTTACATATCCTGCTATTTTGGCCATATACTTTTTCATATTCTACATACTTAACGCATTCCCTCCTTAAGCAATGTGAGTGCCACATAAATAGCTTAAGAAATAAGTCCCCGCACAGAGTTGTGCCCTGCTGATTTTTATAGTACTAATCAAAGGTTTCACCCTAAATTTGCGTGCCATTTTCCAGCCAGTCCAGAACACTAAACTTCATAAGTTTTATCTCCCATATTGAAAAGTACTCTGCACATACAAATAAGAAGTTTATTATATTTATACAATGTCCTGATTGATGGACCCTTCACTTTTTTATAAAAACTAACTTTTTTTCAGGGGATGGTGGCAGGAACAGGATGATGAAAAGGATTCTAGAACTATGTCATCATAGGGATAGTTAATTCTCAATGTGGAAAACATTTCACCAATATAGTGTAATTACTGCCATTTATATTTTTAAAGAATGATCTGGGATACTGAGATATTAAGTGAAAATATAAGTAATTAATACTATTGAACATCTTCAGTTCTGGCATTCTAATATGAATTATATAAATTCTCTAAAAGTAGGAAAAATTGAACTATGAAATATACTTTTCTTTTTGTAACTTGAGAAATGCTGATATATACTCATACACCCACACCCACATATACCCACCCACACACGTAGAGATAAAATGCTTTCAGAAAGGATAGAGTTTACTACCTTATATAAAGCTTGTAGCTATGAAGCTAAATTTTCATTAGTGATATGTATTAATAATCAGGTATTTGTTCTTTGACTCCTTAGCTAGTTCTCATTTTCCCCCCAATAACAGTCCAATTTCATTCTTGGGAATCTCCCACCTTTTTTGGGATTACTTCTCTTGTAAAATTCAAGGACAGAGATTCAATCATTGAAATCTACTTTCCCCCCAAAGCTATAATACATGTCATATTATCCCTGATCGTTCCTTTCATACTACTAAACCCTAAATACTACTTCTTTCCAAAGTTCCTGTTATTTTAGGCAAGTAGTTCCTTCTTGCTAGTAAAAAAAAAACAGGTCCACAAAAGCAAGTTCCTTGTCATTTTCTTCATCTTTTGAAGATGAATATCAAGGCATTAAGAGAAACTGACATGTTCCTTAACTAAAACATAATGGCGATTTCACCACCTATTGACCTTAAGCTATTAAACAGTCAACCTTTGGCCATAAGATGACAGATTTAATTCCTATGATTTACTTCTTCTGATAATTCTATTATCTACTGGAATTCTTAATAAAAATGATAAACTTATCAGCAATAATTTTCAAATATAACAACTTCCACCAACAGCAATAGTTTCAAATTATTACAGCAGACTTTAAGCCCATGTTGCCATTCTAGTTATTATATCAAGAAAATTAAACAGGCTTGATTCTTTCATTCTGAGAGATTACATTATTTGTCCAAGTAGTATTCCACAAATAATAATAATATCTGAAATAGAACAGAAAACTTAAAGCTAGTCTAAGTCTCTAATAGAACAAAATTGCCTGAAGCTTTATATATTGAATATATCATGACTTGGCAATTAAGTAGATCTGAGAAGAAATTATCATGACTTTTAAATCTATTTTCAAAGCATCCAGAGTATTGGAACATATTAAACAGATACTACAATGCTTTTCGGAAAATGGAACAATTGATTTCCATCTATCTGAAAAAGAAAATGCTATATGCATAGTGGGGATAAAAATAACAAGAAGATATTCTTGCTTAAAATACTTGATGAAAATGGATAGCCTTTTGAAAATCCATTGAACTCAAGGTATTCATAATAGTGCCTTATTATTGCCTATAATATTGCCATAATAAAATAGTTATTTACAATGATAAACATGTAAATAACAATATTTAAATAAGCAAACATGCTTTTCTCGATATACATGTTCTTGCACACAAAGCCACTATAATTTGCTCCTTTATTGGCTACATTTGCCTCTCCCCTAAAACTCTCTCCTTTTCCAAATGTACTATTTAAGGAAGATAAGATAAAGAAGTTTATAAGAACAGTTTATAAATGCTGACTTCTTCAGTGACAAATTAGCTTTGGGTTTAAGAATGTGAGAATGAATGAAAAGTATTCATTAAGCACTTATTAATATTAAACATATATTCCTTGAGAATGTATGATTTAAAGAAACATAAGTAAACAGAAGAATAATTATATAGGGCAGTGATGGACAGAGATGGATATTATGATTTGGAAAGCTTCAGGAAAAATTTTACATGATTTACACAATTTACATGTATATGTAAAGGAATAGACTTACATAATTCTCCTAAGTAGGAAGGAAGGAATAAAGAAAGGAAGGAGAGGAGCAGAGAATGAAGGAAGAAAAGAAGGAGCAAAGGAATATATGCCAAGCACTATACAATGAAAATTTCAAATACTATTCCATTTAATCCCTGTAGTAATTCTAGTAAGTACATATAATTATTATTTCTATTTTCACTGATCCATATCTTATTGTCCCTAACTATTTGGGAAAGAAAAGCTGACTAGGACCAATGAAAAAGATGATGCAATTATGGTACTAGAAATAGAAAGGTTTGATTTGGGTGGAAGGGAAGCACACAATGTATAAATGTGACATGACCTATTTGTGAGATGTCTGAATCATTTCTGGACCCAGTTCTAGCAAACACTACTTTTCTTTTTTTGGTTTATTTATTTTATTTTATTATTATTATTATTATTATTTTTATTTTAGAAATGAGGCCTTAATCAGAACACAGGATGTAAAAATTTTTCCCAGCTTTGTACTGCCCTTTAAAAAATTTTTTCTAGTAAATTTATTTACTTTTAATACACATTAACTTGTAAATCATGTTGGGAGAGGGAAAAACCATGGGAGAGAGAAAAAAAAAACAGAAAACATAAGTGAATGAGCTTGTGGCAAACTTTGCTTTCCAAAACCAGCTCTAGTGTTAGATTTCCCAACCCTCTAGTGACCCGAAATCAGAAGGCAAGGCTTCAAAAGTCACCAATCACCTTTTTTTTTTTTTAATTTCAGATCATTCCTATTAATAAAATATCAACTTAGAAACACATTGACAGAGTTCCAAAAACTCCACTGGCCAATTTTTGCTCTGTTGTTCTACCTTCTTACTCTCAGTAACATCCTCCACATCAGTCTCATTTTCTGTTTTTTTCTCTTCCATAATAGCTTTTCAGGGGGCCCACTATGAGCAATTAGGGCTATACCTTGTTTGGAAATAGGGGTAGTGGTAGTGATGATGCAAGGATAGGACTATTTCTCTGTCCTCATTAATTTTTCAGTCTTAGAATTATAGATAGAAAAGTCTTTAGAAGACATCAGGTTAACTTTCCCATTTTATAAATGAGTTAATTTAATGCCCAGACAAGTAAACTGGATTATTTAAGGGAACACATAAAGTAAGTAGGAAAATCATAATTTTAATCCAAACTCTAAATCCAAGATAATATTCTTAAACAATTATTTTAGTTACAAGATCTATTTTATTTCTCTCAAAATAGGAGTAATAATAAAAATTAAAAACAAATTCCTTAAAGATAATGATGAATGTTGGAGGGGATGTGAAAAAACTGGGACACATATATTGTTGGTGGAATTGTTAACTGATCCAACCATTCTAGAGTGCAATATGAAACTATGCCCAAAAAGCTATCAAACTGTGCATACCCTTTCATCCAGCAGTGTATCTACTGGGTCTGTATCTTAAAAGAGATCATTAAAAAGGGAAAAAGATCCACATGTGTAAAAATGTTTGTAGCAACCCTTTTTGTAGTGGCAAAAAACTGGAAACTGAGTGGATGCCCATAAGAATGCCCATTAGTTGGAGAATGGCTGAATAAATGATGGTATATAAATGTTATGGAATATTATTGTTCACAAGAAATGATCAGCAGGATGATTTCAGAAAGGCTGAATTGATTCTAAGTGAAGTAAGTAGAACCAAGAGAACACTATACACAACAACAATATTATATGATGATCAGGTCTGATGCATGTGGCTCTTTTCTGTAAAAAGAATATTCAATTAAGTTCCAGAAGTCTTGTGAGAGAGCCATCTGCATACAGAGAGAGGACTATAGGGACTGTTGATCACAACATAGTACTTTTACTTTTTTGTTGTTGGTTGCTGGCCTTTTTTTTTTTCTCATTTTTTCTTTTTTGATCTGCTTTTTTCTTGTGCAGCATGATTGCGTAAATATGTATAGAAAAATTGCAGATGTTTAAAATATATTGGATTACTTGCCATCTAGGGGAGAGTGTGGGAGAAAAGGAAGGAGAAAAAAAAAATTGAACACAAGATTTCACAAAGGTGAATGTTGAAAACCATCTAAGCATATATTTTGAAAATAAAAAAGCTGTTTAAAAAAAAACTCCTTATAACAAATATACATGATCAAGTAAACAGCATTGGCCATATCCAAATACAAACACACACACACACACACACACACACACACACACACACACACTTTTCTGTACCCTGAGTTCATGACTCGCAAGTCTATCATAGGTTTTGTGGAATATTGATGAATACATAAATCAGGATTAAGACCTTCAAAGTCAGCACTATTATACTACACTCCATTTCCAGCAGTTGTATTTCCTCAGCAGGCTATGTGATCTACCAGAATGAAAACTACACTAGGAGTTGGAAAACTTTTCTAGTCACTTGAAAACTCCATTTTGAACACCCTATCTCACAGAACCTATTTCCTTATCAATAAAATGGAGATAATAGAATAAAAGTTTTAGAACTGAAAGGAACCTGAAAAGACATCTATCTGTTCTCATTTTCTTACTTTATATTTGGGAAAACTGAAGTCCAGGAATATTAAATGACTTATTTATGGGAGATAATGGTAGCAAACATTAAAAAGCAGAATGAGAAGTCAGGTACTTGGCCTCCATAATCACAATTGTTCTATTTTATAAATATCATCTGTTTTTCCTATCTTAAAGAGAAGTCTGAGGACTGAAGGAAATAACATATACTCAAGTTTTTTGAAAACTGAAAAGTACTATACAAAATATAAGGTAATGTTGATTAAAATATTTTCCTTTTCTAAGTTTCAAAATTCATTTGATTCAATAACTCTAAAATTGTAATGATAAACATTTTTCACTTCCACAACCTTGGCAGGACAAAGCAAAACAATAAAACTTTCACATCACTTTAATGCCACATATACATTTAAATGCTGACATACAAAAATGAAATTGCATAAGGTAGATTTTTGTTTAATATTCTAATAAAGCCTTTTTATCTGCAAATAGTTCAAATATACTCTACATTAATCCTTGAAAAATCAAAAGTGCTCTTTTGAAATCAGCTAATGTGTTTTTCTTTTTAGATAATTACTGTACAATGTCAAGTGGTACCATGTTTCCATTCAGAATGCTATTAAAAATAATATGATAACAGGGATATTTTTAAAAGCCATGGCTAATTTATGTGTTTTGCCCACCTATAAATGCCCTCCATTTTTTCTAACTATGAAGACAGAATTTTGATTTTGATATAGGCAAATTGCATTTCTTAAGGCCATTGACTCCAATTCTATGATAATACTATCCATAGTTCAAAATGAATCCTTGAACTTCAAAACTATATATTGGATTAAGGACAAAAAAGAGAAAAGAAGAAAAGAAACTCTCTTATATCTTTATAGAAATATTCTTTTCACCTACATTTAATTACAGATTTAATTAGACTACTTTAAAACATCTCATTTGTGTGTATATATAATTTAAGCCATTTAAAAATATTAGAGACATACTTTGCTGCTTAGTTTCTGGATGTCCAAAGGCCATTTAATAAATTGGAATTGTTTTCACTTCAGGGATGAACATAAATCTAGAAACTAGTGAGTTCAGTAACCTTCTTACATATTACTGGCACAGAAATAACAAGAACAATTAAAGCCCCAAACATCCATTATGAAAATATCATATGTAGTAAATCACACATTTAGAGTACTCACTAATTAATTAATGGAAAGAATGTTTAAAATGCCCCAGTATTTTCTGTAATAGTGGCATTTTGGTGAGTTTATTGTCATGCTGAGTTTCAAGTAAAATGTATGTATGAACATATTACCCAAATTTATATTCATATCTATCTATATTTCATAAAGAAAACAAAATTTTATTTTTAAGTGAGAAACTAAGAAAAAAAAAGAAAGAAGAACAACAGATATGATTATAATCCAGTCAAACATGAAAACTGTGTGTCTGTTACCTTTTAGCACAAAAGTTTTCAAAGTAATAGATTTTGAAAACTTCCATTGTATGGGGTGGGGAAAAGAGAACAGATACCTGAATCATAAAGCTAAAAGAAGTAAAAACCCTTGCTGCAACTAGCAAACATCTTCCAGTTGCTGAAAATTGGGATCTTTACAGATTATACACTTGAACGAATACAACATGCCAAGTTGCAAAGAATATTCAGAGAAATGTAAACAAGTGAGTAGGTTGAAAAGCACTATCAGATGAATGTCAAAGGAGTAAGAATCTTAAGAGAAAAAAGAGGGGCAATGTGATTGGGTGAAGACTGGAGCAACTTAGATATGAGAACAAATGTAAAGATAGAAATGGAAAGAGCCAAAATACAAGGGTCTGTTTAAAAAAAAAAAACTATTAATTGTCAAGATCCACATGACTTAAATTATAGAATATCAGTGAAAATATTTCTTATGTAATGTTTTCAGAAGAGGTGAGTGATAACTTATCATGTAAAGAGTTAATGGTTTTGTCTCAAATTATCCCATTTTAGATATGTTGATTTGGTCCTTGGGAAGCATGTTGAATTAGAATACTGTTGTAAGGAGAGAATATCTATATCTATATCTTCATACACATATACATAAACACACACACACACACATATATGTATATATATACATATTTATACAGCCAAATGGTACAATGTAATGTGACAATTTAGAAACTTGGGGAAGGTTAAATAAATCTCCATGGATGACTTTTAAGAATGGTTCATCAAATTATTTGAGATATGCAAAATCTAAAAGTTAAGGAGAGATTGAGAATTGCTATTATAAAACCTTATTTCAAACTGCTTCACAATTAGACTTATAATTTTAGATCTGGAATAGACTTTATAAATGATAGCTCTTACAGAATCTTTTAGAGGTAGCCCAACATTACAATTTTACAAGTGAGTGAATGGCCATACAAGAAAGATAGATCAAATTACCTTGCTTAAATTGATTATTTATTTATTACAGAGTGGAAAAGAACTCAAATAACTTTATTAGACCTGTGTTCTTTTTGTCTGTCCATATCAATAGTGGTAGAGACTTCAGCAGTTATTTAAATTATATATAATTTGTTAGATCTTCAATCTTAGTTCCATCTAACTAGAGTCATCTTAATTTTAATTTGAGATATCTCAGAATATAAGTACATTCACATTGACTTATCCAATCCATCTGAAAGTTACTGAGTTTATGTGACAAAAGCAATGTGAGGGGGTAAGAGTGGTATGTATTATCTTCTAAGGGGGAGTTTATCTACCTTTAGTATGGCCATCATTGGGAAACAGGGCAAATAACAGTAATGCAAATATCAACATGACCCCTGCTTCAGTTCCTTGATTATAAATTTATTTCCTATTATAAAGATGAAGATCGGTGCCATCAAGTTCTATGACTAAATAATGATTCTTTACTATGAGTACTCTATATCTGTTCTCTCTCAAATTCCCAAATGACACATTAATAAAAAGCTTACTAAGCAATTATCTTATTATGACTGTTGGTGAAATATAATGTACGGTGGGACTTTTGATCTGCAAATAGGAGAAATTTAGCACTTTCTAGGCATTCTATTCTGCTCAGCTCTAATTTGTAATGAAGTAATTTTTTGTTTGTTTTCTTATCATCAATTCAAATTTCCTCTTTGCAAATTCTACATATTTCTCTTGGCTCTGATTGTGGTTGGCAAACAAAACAAGTTTAATTCTATTTCCACATGAATGTCCTTGAAATATTTGAAAGCAGTTATATTTTTCTGAGTTTTTTTCTTTTTCAAAGACACATGGTTGGGACTTCCAGGGATGGAGCCAAGATGGCGGATTCAATACATGTCTTTCTGACCTTCTCCTATAATTCTCAAACTAATTAGCAAATCCAGCCTCTGAATTAGCTCTGGACTAGAAGAATGCACAGATATTGGGAGTGCAACAAATCACCAGCAGAAGATAATTTAGAAGATTGTCAGAAAAAGGTTTGTTTCAATTGGAAATGGGAGGGAAGCAGCCAAGCACAAAAAGGTTGAGCACAATTGCCAGCATTTTGGACTCCATAGGGTGGTGCAGACTCCATGGGGCACTACAGACTCCATGTGGTGGAAAATCTATGGGGGAGGAATCTATAGCAGCAATGTTGGCTGCTCTGCCCTGGTTGCAAGCCAGTAGAAGATAGAAAACATCCAATACAAACACAAAAGGCAAATAGTGAACCCAAAATGCCAGAATCTCATGGAACATGGCCATCCCCACCCAACACTGGGAGTGAGTCAATACTGACCCAGTGTAGCTGTGGCTGCTTATAGAGAAAGCCATTACTTGTAGAGGAAGCTTGGGAAACGTCCCCTGCCCTAAAAGCATGCCTTCAATTTTTTTTTTTACAAAATGAGTAAAAAAAAGTAAAGAAAACTCTAAAGATAGACAGCTTTCATAGTGAAAAAGAATAACAGATATCAAACCCAAAGGAGAATATAGGCAGATTGCCTCCAGATGAAGCCCCAAAAGATGATATAACTTGGTCCCCACACAAGGCTCTCCTAGAAGAAATTTAAAAGGATCTTAAAAGAGAGCTAGAAGAAAAATGGGGAAAGGAAATGAAAATTTTGGAAGAGAGTTTGGAAAAGGCATATAAATCATTAAAAGATAGATTTGATAAAATTGAAAAAGAAAACAACTCTCAGAAAAAGAGAATTTGTGAAACAGTAAAAGAAAATAACTCCTTAAAAAACAGAATTCATGAAATGGAAAAATAAAATAACTCCTTAAAAAACAGAATTTGTGAAATGGAAAAGTTCCATAGAGCAAAATAAGTCATTTAAAATTCAGTAGGACAAATACAAAATACAAATACAAAAAGAAATAAAAAAGTAAATGAAGAAAATAATTCACTAAAATTCAGAACTGAACAAATGGAAATGAAACTCAGTGAGACAACAAAAATCAATCAAGCAAAACCAAAAAAAGAAAAAAAAGAAAAAAAAGAAAAAAAATTAAAATACCTATAACTGAAACAATACCCCATCAGAAGATTGATATTAGCAATGTACAGTAAGAATATTACTTTCCTATTCTTGGCTGTGTGACTCTGGGCCTCAGTTTTCTCAACTGTAAAATAAGCTAGGAAAGTAAATGGTATTTTCCTCTGATTTCTCCTTTTTTTTTTTGTTACAATCCCCTTTCCAGTTTTAGTTTTTTTTATATATATTATAACAGTAAAATGAAATTATACATATATTCTCTGTGATCTATGTATACCCATAACAGAAATAATTCTTGAGTTTTTTTTTTAATTTTTCAAAGCATATGCATGTTTTCTTCATGCAAGAAGTTCTTATAGGAAGGCCATTCCAGTATCTTTACCAAGAAAACATTAAATAAGGTAATGAAAAATTGTGTTAAACTGAACCAATGAACAATAAGATTCTAACATCAAGTATTTTAAATTGTACCTAATTTCCTCCCTCCCCCCAGTTTAGCACAATCTTTCATCTTTGATAAAAGGAACTAGAACTTTGAAATTAAAAAGCAAAAAATTCATCATCATCATTCTATTTATATTTCTATAATGCTTTAAAATTACAAAGGAATTTCTCTAAAATACCACATATGTTAGTTGTGGTAACACTTTGAATAAAGAAGTTCAGGTATAACTAGATCTTTTTCACAGATGATGAAAACTGAAAGAATTTCAGAGAGTTTAATAGATGTGGTCAAAATTATATCTTTAACTCTAAGCATTGTTTTCTTTACTATATAAACAATATTATCACTTCATAATCCTTTTTATGTTAACTAAGCTGTATTTTCCCTTTATTTTATGTAAAAGATAGGTAGAAGCAATATGACAATGGATAAAGGAAAAAAATTAGAATGAAGGAGACCTAGATTCATGTCTTTAATTTGACATATACTCTTCTTTTTCAATCATGGAAAAAATTCCTTAAATTCTTAGCCTACCTAGCAATTCATTATTGATCCATTATTGATCTGCATTTTTAGAGAAAGTTTCTAAAACAAATTTTCCAAACATCAATATAGTCTGATTTATTTTTTTTAAAGAAAAGAGCTAAAAGTAAGCCTCTATTATCCCAGTTTGATAAAAGGTAAGTATCTTGAGGTGGTACAGTGGATAGAGTGTTGGGTCTGAAATCAGGGAAATGAGTCTTTCTGATTTCAAATATGATCTTAGATATACTAACTATGTAATGACAGGGAAGTCATGTAGTCCTGTTAGCTTCAATTTTCTCATCTATAAAATGAACTGGTGAAATAAAAGGCAACCATTCTATAATTTTGCCAAGAAAATACCCAGAAGTCACAAAGAGGAAGCTATGAATGAAATAATTCAACAACAACAATTGTGAGGAAATCATTGAAGGTGTCTGAGCTTCAATAATCTCATTTATATCAAATTAGGGATTGGACAATATGATCTTTAAGAACTCAATCACTTCTAAATTTATAATGCTAGATCTTTTCTTTTCTTTTCTTTCTTTCTCTCTTTTTTTTTGCCAGAACAATTTTATTTTATTTTATTTTTAATAACTTTTTATTGACAGAACCCATGCCAGGGTAATTTTTTACAACATTATCCCTTGCACTCACTTCTGTTCTGATTTTTCCCCTCCCTCCCTCCACCCCCTCCCTGAGATGGCAAGCAGTCCTATACCTGTTAAATAGGTTACAGTATATCCTAGATACAATGAACAGAACAGTTCTCTTGTTGCACAGGGAGAATTGGATTCAGAAGGTATAAATAACCTGGGAAGAAAAACAAAAATGCAAGCAGTTTATATTCATTTCCCAGTGTTCTTTCTTTGGGTGTAGCTGCTTCTGTCCATCCTTGATCAATTGAAACTGAATTAGATCTCTTTATTGAAGAGATCCACTTCCATCAGAATACATCCTCAAACAGTAACATTGTTGAGGTATGTAATGATCTCTGGTTCTGCTCATTTCACTTAGCATCACTTCATGTAAGTCTCCCCAGTCCTCTCTGTATTCATCCCACTGGTCATTTCTTACAGAACAATAATATTCCATAATGTTCATATACCACATTTTACTCAACCATTCTCCAATTGATGGGCATCCATTCATTTTCCAGTTTCTAGCCACGAACAGAGCTACCACAAACATTTTGGCACATACAGGTCCCTTTCCCTTCTTTAGTATCTCTTTGGTATATAAGCCTAGTAGTAGAACTGCTGGATCAAAGGGTATGCACAATTTGATAACTTTTTGAGCATAGTTCCAAATTGCTCTCCAGAATGGCTGGATGTGTTCACAATTACACCAACAATGTGTCAGTGTCCCTGTTTTCCCACATCCCCTCCAACATTCCGCATTATCTTTCCCTCTCATTCTAGCCAATCTGACAGGTGTGTAGTAGTATCTCAGAGTTGTCTTAATTTGCATTTCTCTGATTAATAATGATTTGGAGCATATTTTCATATGGCTATAAATAATTTTAATTTTTTCGTCTGAGAATTGTCTGTTCATATCCTTTGACCATTTCTCAATTGGAGAATGGCTTGATTTCTTATAAATTAGAGTCAATTCTCTATATATTTTGGAAATGAGGCCTTTATCAGAATCTTTGACTGTAAAAATGTTTTTCCTGTTTATTGTTTCCCTTCTAATCTTGTCTGCATTAGTTTTATTTGTACAAAAACTTTTCAATTTGATATAATCAAAATTTTCTATTTTGTGATCAATAGTGATCTCTAGTTCTTCTTTGGTCATAAATTTCTTCCTCTTCCACAGGTCTGAGAGGTAAACTATCCTATGCTCTTCCAATTTATTTATAATCTCATTCTTTATGCTTAGGTCATGAACCCATTTTGACCTTATCTTGGCATACGGTGTTATGTGTGGGTCCATGCCTAATTTCTGCCATACTGATTTACAGTTATCCCAGCAGTTTTTATCAAATAATGAATTCTTATCCCAAAAGTTAGGATCTTTGGGTTTGTCAAACACTAGATTATTAAAGTTATTGGCTGTTTTGTCCTTTGAACCTAACCTATTCCATTGATCAACTAGTCTATTTCTTATCCAATACCAGATGGTTTTAGTAACTGCTGCTTTATAATATAATTTTAGATATGGTACAGTTAGGCCACTTTTATTTGATTTTTTTTCATTAATTCCCTTGAAATTCTTGACCTTTTGCTTTTCCATATCAACTTTGTTGTTATTTTATCTAGGTCATCAAAATAGTTTTTTGAGAGTCTGGTATAACACTAAATAAATAGATTAGTTAGGTAGTATTGTCATCTTTATTATATTTGCTCACCCAATCCAAGAGCATTTAATATTTTTACAGTTGGTTAGATCAGACTTAATTTGTGTGGAAAGTGTTTTGTAATTTTGCTCATAAAGTTTCTGATTTTCCCTTGGCAGATAGATTCCTAAGTATTTTATACTATCAGTAGTTACTTTAAATGGAATTTCTCTTTGTAACTCTAACTGTTGGGTTTTGTTAGTGATATATAAGAATGCTGATGACTTATGTGGGTTTATTTTGTATCCTGCAACTTTGCTAAAGATGTGGATTGTTTATAATAACTTTTAAGTAGAATCTCTGGGGTTCTCTACATATACCATCATATCATCAGCAAAGAGTGATAATTTGGTTTCCTCATTGCCTATTCTTATTACTTTAATCTCTTTCTCAACTCTTATTGCCAAAGCTAGCATTTCTAATACAATATTAAATAGTAATGGTGATAGTGGGCAACCTTGTTTCACTCCTGATCTTATTGGGAATGGTTGCAGTTTGTCCCTGTTACATATGATGCTTACTGATGGTTTTAAATAGATGCTACTGATTATTTTAAGGGAAAGTCCATTTATTCCTATACTCTCAAGAGTTTTTAATAGGAATGGAGGTTAGATTTTATCAAATGCTTTTTCTTCATCTATTGAGATGATCATATGTTTTTTGTTAATTTGGTTATTAATATGGCCAATTATACTGATAGTTTTCCTCATATTGAACCAGCCCTGCATTCCTGGTATAAGTCCTACTTGATCATGGTGTATTATCCTGGGGAAAATTTTCCGTAGTCTTTTTGCTAGTATCTTATTTAAGATTTTAGCATCAATATTCATTAGGGAGATTGGTCTGTAATTTTCTTTCTCTGTTTTCAACCTACCTGGATTGGGTATCAGTACCATGTCTATGTCATACAAGGAATTTGGTAGGACTCCTTCATTCCCTATTTCTTCAAATAGTTTATAAAGCATTGGGACTAATTGTTCTTTGAATGTTTGGTAGAATTCACATGTAAATCTATCTGGCCCTGGGGATTTTTTTTTTAGGTAGTTGATTAATAGCTTGTTCTATTTCTTTTTCTGAAATGGGACTATTTAAGCAATTTAATACCTCCTCTGATAATATGGGAAGCCTATATTTTTGGAGGCAGTCATCCATTTCGCTTAGGTTATCAAATTTATTGGCATAAAGCTGGGCAAAGTAACCCCTTATTATTTCTTTAATTTCCTCTACATTGGTGGAAAGTTCTCCCTTTTCATTTTTAAGACTACTAATTTGATTTTCCTCTCTCCTTTTTCTAATCAGATTTACCAAAGGTTTATCAATTTTATTGGTTTTTTCATAAAACCAAATCTTAGTTTTATTTATTAGTTCAATAGTTTTTTTTTTTATTTCCTATATTATTTATTTCTCCCTTTAATTTTAGGATTTCAAGTTTAGCAATTGTTTGGGGGTTTTTAATTTGGTCTTTTTCTAGCTTTTTAAGTTGCAGGCCCAATTCATTGATCTTCTCTTTCTCTATTTTATTCAAGTAAGCCTCTAAGGATATAAAATTTCCCCTTATTACCATTTTGGCTGCATTCCATAAATTTTGGTATGATGTCTCACCATTGTCATTATCCTGAGTGAAATTATTAATAGTGTCTATAATTTGATGTTTCACCCAATCATTCTTTAATATGATATTATTTAGTTTCCAATTACTTTTTGGTCCATTTACACCTAACTTTTTGTTGAATGTAGTTTTTATTGCATTGTGATCTGAAAAGAAAGCATTTACTATTTCTGCCTTTCTGCATTTATTTTTGAGGTCTTTATGTCCTAATATATGGTCAATTTTTGTGTAGGTTCCATTAACTGCTGAGAAGAAAGTATACCCCTTTCTGTCACTATTCAGTTTTCTCCAGAGATCTATCATACCTAATTTTTCTAATATTCTATTTACCTCTTTAATTTCTCTCTTATTTGTTTTTTGATTTGATTTAACTAAATCTGAGGATGCAAAATTGAGATCTCCCACTATTATAGTTTTGTTGTCTATTTCTTCTCGCAACTCTCTTAACTTCTCCTTTAGGAAGTTAGATGTTATACCACTTGGTGCATATATGTTTAATACTGATATTGCTTCATTGTCTATAGTATCCTTTAGCAAGATTTGGTTTCCTTCCTTATCTCTTTTAATTAGATCAATTTTTGCTTTTTCTTGATCTCAGATAAGGATGGCTATCCCTGCTTTTTTGACTTCACCTGAAGCATAATAGATTCTGCTCCAGCCTTTTACCTTTACTCTGTATGTATCTCCCTGTTTTAAATGTGTTTCCTGTAAACAACATATTGTAGGGTTCTGACTTTTGGTCTAGTTTGCTATCCACCTCCTCTTTATGGGAGAGTTCATCCCATTCATATTTATGGTTAAAATGACTAATTCTGTATTTCCTGCCATCCTAATATCCCCAGATTATACTTTTCTTTTTCTTGCCCTCCTTCCTTTCTTCCCTAGTATTAAACTTATTGGTCCCACTTGCATCACACAGCTCTCCCTCTTTGGTATCCTTCCCTCCTCCCTTTGAATCCCTTCCCTTTCTTGTACTCTTCCCTTATTACTCTTTTTCCTTTTCCCTTTTCCTCTCCCACTTTTTAATGAAGTGAGAGAAGATTCTCTGTAAAACAAATATGTCAATTATTTCCTCTTTGAGCCAACTCTGATGAGAGTAAGATTCACACAATGTTCCTCCCCCTCTCTAAGTTCCCTCAGATATGATAGGTTTCCTTTGCCTCATTGTCACATGTAGTTTCCCTCTTTTTATCTCCTCCTTTTCCCTTTTTCAAACACTATCCCTTTTCCACTTCTACTTCCTTTTTTATGTTATATCAGTATAATCAAATTATACATATGGTTTTTATGTATATCCACAACAGAAATACAGTTCTCAAGAGTTCTGTTTACCTTTTTCTACTTCTCTTGAGTCCTATTGCTGGAGATCATTTTTTTTTTTTGTTTAAGTCTGATTTTTTCCTTAGAAACAAATGGAATTCCTCTATTTCATTAAATGTCTATCTTCTTCCATGGGAAAAAATACTCAGCTTAACTGGGTAGTTTATTCTTGGCTGCATTCCAAGCTGTTTTGTCTTTTGGAATATCTGATTCCAGGCTCTTCGATCCTTTAATGTTGAGGCAGCCAGATCTTGTGTGACCCTTATTGTGGCACCTCGGGATTTGAACTGTTTTTTCCTGGCTGCTTGTAAAATTTTTTCTTTAGCCTGAAAATTCTGAAGTTTGGCCACAATATTCCTCGGAGTCTTTATTTTAGGGTCTTTTTCAGAAGGTGTTCGGTGAATTCTTTCAACACCTATTTTACCTTCCGGTTATATAACTTCTGGGCAGTTCTCTTTGATGATTTCCTGTAAAATAGTATCTAGGCTCTTTTTTTCATCATAATTTTCGGCTGGTCCAATGATCCTCAGGTTATCTCTCCTAGATCTATTTTCCAAGTCTGTTGTTTTTCCAAGTAAATATTTGACATTTTTTTCCAAGCTTTCAATTTTTTGGTTTTGCTTGACTGATTCTTGATGTCTCAATGAATCAGTCATTTCTATTTGTTCAGTTCTAATGTTTAGTGAGTTATTTTCTTCATTACCTTTTTTTTACTTCTTTTTGTATATGTCCAATTGAGTTGTTTTGCTCTATGGAATTTTTTTCCATTTCACTATTTTTTTTTAATGAGTTATTTTCTTTTTCCAATTTACAAATTCTGTTTCCCTGCACTTCTTGGGAGTTTTTTACCTTTTCCAATTCACATTTCAGGAAGTTGTTTTCTTTTTCCACTTTAGCAACTTTTTCTTTTAGTGAGTTATATGCCTTTTCTGTACTCTCTTGCATAGCTTCTCTTTCCTTTCCCCATTTTTCTTCTAGTTCTCTTTTAAGGTTTTTAATAGTCTCTTCTAGGAGAGCCTTTTGTATTGGGGACCAACAATTTCTGGAAACTTTCTGCTATTAGTTTCTTCAGGGTTGTAAAGCTGTTTTTTTTTTTTTTTTCTGTACAGAACTATCAATCATTCTTTTGATTTTTTTTACTCATTTTATTAAAGCCTGTCAGGTCTGCCTTCAGAGCCAGGAGGTTACCAGCTTCATCTGCAGAGCAGTGAAAGATGTATGGAATGGTAGCTGTCCTGCCAGCCTGCTACAAAAAACAGCAAGGTAGTGGAGTGCTCTGGGAAAGAGTTCCCCACCCAGAAGTAACTCAGGCCTGCAGAGCCGAGCTGGGAAAGTGCCCTGCAAAGAACCCACACTATGTGAGATATCAACTGCCCTGGGGCTAGATGCTGAGCAGTGAGAGTTTCACTACCCCAAGCCAAAGCCTGCCCTGGGCCTGTGGGTGTTAGCAGTTGAGCAGTGAATGGATTTGCAGGGGCTGGAAGTGTCTGCCAGGGAAGTACAGTCTGCTCTGGAAGTTCTATTGCCCCAGGCCGAGCCTCCCTACTGTGCCAATTAGAGGCTGCCTAGATTGTGTCCCCCTGCTGTGCAGATTTGTAACTGCCCCCTGGTAAAAGCTCCAAATTGCAGGATGTGGCTGCAGGGCTGCATTAAAGTCTGCCTGAATCACTTCCAGGTTTGAGGGGTTACAGCCAGATCTCATTAGGTTCTGGCATTTTTTTAGAGTACCCTCTGTTTTAGGCTTTAATTTCTTAGCCAGTTTACTGCTTTAAAATCAAGGCAGAGCAGTTAGCATTAGCAGAGTCATCTCTATAACTTCTCTAGCCACAGAGATCACCCCCGCCCCTGGTCTGCTCAGGACGCTAGTCTCTCGCTACCTGTGCTAGTCTGTTCCTGGCCCCTCAGGACAAACCTTTCCTGGCGATCTTCCAGATTGACTTTGGCTGGTAAGTTGTGTGCTTCTAATCTTCATGAATTTAAGCAGTGAAGAGCTATTTTTGAGGCTGAATTAAATAGTTGGTTATGAGGGGAATGAGAGGAGCTTAGAAAGTTGTGTGTGCTTTCTCCGCCATCTTGGCTCCACCCCCTAGATCTTTTCTAATATAATGCTATCTAATATCCTTTCTAAATCTAGACCTTTGATCTCTAATATATTAGATATTAGGATGGAGTGCCAGGCATGTACCCAGAAAGACTTCTCTATCTGATTTCAGATATACTGACTTTGAGTCATTTCAGGACTGCTCAAAAGTTTTATGCATGTTCTTTATGGCAAGTTGGAAGGCTTGGAGATATACTTTAATATATTCCAACAGAATAAATCACTTCTTAAATATTGTCTTATTGATACAATAATTTTGTTTTTTATTGAAAGTAAATGGGGGCCAACATTTTTTCCTCTATTTTAGCTCACTGGGCTTTATCATGTTGGTCAAAGAGTCAGCCATACTGATTATAAACCATAGACACAGATTAGGCTTATAAGTGGCTTTATAGGTCAACAAAGTCAACCATTTGATTTTTAAGATTAGGAAACTCATACCTACAGAACTTATTTGACTTGAAGCTCATATAGATAGAAAGTTGTGGGACTGGGATTTTGATAACATTGTTATGATTCAGAATACAGAGAACTTTTCTTAGATTCATAATTTTAATTTCTGGCTAGAAATTATCAGTAGAGTATGTTAGTAACAACAATAGCAAAAAGCAAATGAAATCTTTAAGACCCCCATTTTAAAAATAAAAACAGTTTTCCTTCATTATTTGTTTATCTTTCATTTTTGTAGACATGGAGGTGGCAAATAAAATAGAAGTGAAAAATAGATTTAAATGTGAGGCCACTTAAATTAGTAGATAAATGGGGTCAGAACCCAATCTATTTTTAAATTTAATTACCAGAAGCATCTTTGGACTTTGGCACACAGAATTTTAAGCTGAATTCCTCAAATGTAGTTCATTTTTCATAGATACAGAATGCTATCACAGATTAATTTGTTAAAATTCAACTTTTACAACTAGAAGACGAAGAAGAAAAAGTTGAGTAGCCAAGGAAACTCCCCATTACGTATAAGGAGGAAATGGTTATCAATATTTTTATTTGTATCCTTAAGGAGTCTCTATTTCCTTTCAACTTTTCACTTTTTCTGGCCCCAAGGTCATCATTCTTCTGTCAGAGGACACAGTATTTATTCTCTTGAGACTTTCTTGATAGCTGTTACATTTTCTGAGTACTTACAGTGAATTTTCAGAACTATAATAGTTATCACATAACAGAAAATGGCATTAAGTACCACCATAATTCTTGAACAAGTTTGAAAGATTGTTTTTGAAACTGAGGATTAAGTATGAGTGTCTTGGGAAATGTCATGTCCATCATTTCATTAATGACATAATACAGGTTTCTTTACACTGAACTTGGGACATTTAAAAATATTTATTTGGCAGAATCTCCAGTTGTACTGATACACTGGCAAAAAAAGTTTGCATTTCTAAATAGTGGGGCGGGGGAGGGGGGGTTGATGTTCTGTATGTCTTGTATTTCTGAATTTTTTCCAACTTATCCCTTTTTATGGCATTTCATAAATATTAGGCCATTGGTCTACTCAAAAAATTATAGTTTTATGTTATACTGAAGAAGCCAGTGTTATTCTATATCCTCAGTTGAAGAATGGAAAACAGTGAAAAAAAGAAAGCAAACAAACTGCATATGTATTCAAAGATTTAAAAGTAATTGGACTTCCCATTGAGTTTTGAAACTTAGATATGTCTCTTAGAAGGCAGAAAATCTTTGTCAATTGTAGAACAGCCTCAAATATCCAGGATTATGAAATATTAAATTATCTGATTTACAGTAATGAAGCAACTTGGGTATCAAGAATATAGATTATTGGAAAAAAGAGTCAGGAGGACCTAGGTTCAAATTTTGCCTCAGACATTTAATAACTGTGTATTCTTGAATACAACTTAAATTACATTTTTCTCCATTTCCTTATCTCAAAATGGGATTAAAAATAACTGTAAAACTTTAAATAATTGTCATGGGGATCAAATGAGGTAATTCACAAAGTTCTTTTAAAACTTTAAAATGCTATCCAGGATGAGTCAAAGATCTCAATGAGAATTTTAAGCTATTCTGCACTAAGAATTTTGAATAAATGCCTCATTTTTCTTATCTAGTTTTACGGAATTCAGACAAAACAAATCTGGGCAAGTTGCTATCATGCTATTTGTTTAAGTTCAAATTTAATGAACTATTTTGAAGTATTCTGCCTTGTAAAATTTGAAGTATAGAGATGAAAGTTAATCTTTTGTAGACTCATTGAAATAATTTTCAAGATAATTCTAGTGGGCAGATTCTAGTCAGGCAGGATGACAGAGGTGATATATATTTCATTCTGTTCTCACATTTTACCTGCTAAGTCATGTAGCTTGGGGTATATATGAATTTAATATGTCCACATCTACTAAACTTGTCATTTTAAATTTATATGAATCAATATTACATCTATTCATTTCACTCTGATGATGTTTTTGTTTCAGCACAATTTACTTGTCTACTCTTGTAATTCAGTATTTTGTTGCCTGATGGTTTTTTAAAGATGTTGAGATTCTTCTCTTTCTCATCATTTTCTTCTTCCTTGTACTTCCAATGAAGAACTACTTTGGCATGTGATCACCATAAGAAAATCAATCTAAATTGTTAGGATTCTTACAAGGTGCTAAGTCACTGGAATTGATAAAAATAATAATTATGTAATTTAGCATGGTACTTAACAGTTCTCTAGTTCACTAATGTACTTAGTACTTATTAGACTTACATAAGTTTCACACCTTTAAGAGAGCATATATAAGGAGAAGCCCACTAAAGGACAAGCACTAAGAGACAAGCCCACTCTCGGAGGCGGAGACAGAGTCATTACATCTTCCACTTTTGTGATGGCTGGAGGTTGAAGCTGCAGAGGCAAAGGATTAGTGGGAGGAGCTCTTGGTACCAAAGAGAGAGATAGGCCTCTAAGAAAGCTAACCAGGCCCAAGGAAGGAGACAATAAAGGATTTGGACTTTAACTCCTGGCTGCATTTGGGGTGATTACTTCGAACTAAAATGAAGGCTGCTCCCAGAAGCCCCCCACGAAATCTGTTCCCAGAGAACATTATAATTTAGAGAAGAAAGCTGCCACCTTCAATACATGAAATTCCAGTAAGAAAAACAATTGTACTCCCAGGGGGATTTCCTGATGAACCTCAAATTTAACCACTTCAGGCTCTAGTCACAGAACTTTCAATAGTTGCAATAAAGTTAATTGACCAGTTAAAAAAAGCTCTAGCTTAAGGAATGGTACACTGCTAAACATCCATAGTAAGTTTAGTAAACATTTATAAACATTTTATACTTTAGAAGAAATGATGAATTATAAAATCAGTTAAGTCTCTGGGAATGGCTTCTCTTTTTTTTTTTTTTTTTTTTTTTTTTTTTTTTTTTTTTTATAAATTTTATTTTATTTAATAATAACTTCGCATTGACAGAATCCATGCCAGGATAATTTCTACACGACATTATCCCTTGCAATCACTTATGTTTCGTTTTTTCCCCTCCCTCCCTCCCCCCCCCCAGGATGGCAAGCAGTCCTATATATGCTAAACATGTTGCAGTATATCCTAGATACAATACATATTTGCAGAACCGAACAGTTCTCTTGTTGCACAGGGAGAATTGGATTAAAAATAACTGTAAAACTTTAAATAATTGTTATGGGGATCAAATGAGGTAATTCACAAAGTTCTTTTATTGTCATGGGGATCAAATGAGGTAATTCACAAAGTTCTTTTAAAACTTTAAAATGCTATCCAGGATGAGCCAAAGATCTCAATGAGAATTTTAAGCTATTCTGCACTAAGAATTTTGAATAAATGCCTCATTTTTCTTATCTAGTTTTACGGAATTCAGACAAAACAAATCTGGGCAAGTTGCTATCATGCTATCTGTTTAAGTTCAAATTTAATGAACTATTTTGAAGTATTCTGCCTTGTAAAATTTGAAGTATAGAGATGAAAGTTAATCTTTTGTAGACTCATTGAAATAATTTTCAAGATAATTCTAGTGGGCAGATTCTAGTCAGGCAGGATGACAGAGGTGATATATATTTCATTCTGTTCTCACATTTTACCTGCTAAGTCATGTAGCTTGGGGTATATATGAATTTAATATGTCCACATCTACTAAACTTGTCATTTTAAATTTATGTGAATCAATATTACATCTATTCTTTTCACTCTGATGATGTTTTTGTTTCAGCACAATTTACTTGTCTACTCTTGTAATTCAGTATTTTGTTGCCTGATGGTTTTTTTAAGATGTTGAGATTCTTCTCTTTCTCATCATTTTCTTCTTCCTTGTACTTCCAATGAAGAACTACTTTGGCATGTGATCACCATAAGAAAATCAATCTAAATTGTTAGGATTCTTACAAGGTGCTAAGTCACTGGAATTGATAAAAATAATAATTATGTAATTTAGCATGGTACTTAACAGTTCTCTAGTTCACTAATGTACTTAGTACTTATTAGAGTTACATAAGTTTCACACCTTTAAGAGAGCATATATAAGGAGAAGCCCACTAAAGGACAAGCACTAAGAGACAAGCCCACTCTCGGAGGCGGAGACAGAGTCATTACATCTTCCACTTTTGTGATGGCTGGAGGTTGAAGCTGCAGAGGCAAAGGATTAGTGGGAGGAGCTCTTGGTACCAAAGAGAGAGATAGGCCTCTAAGAAAGCTAACCAGGCCCAAGGAAGGAGACAATAAAGGATTTGGACTTTAACTCCTGGCTGCATTTGGGGTGATTACTTCGAACTAAAATGAAGCTGCTCCCAGAAGCCCCCCACGAAATCTGTTCCCAGAGAACATTATAATTTAGAGAAGAAAGCTGCCACCTTCAATACATGAAATTCCAGTAAGAAAAACAATTGTACTCCCAGGGGGATTTCCTGATGAACCTCAAATTTAACCACTTCAGGCTCTAGTCACAGAACTTTCAATAGTTGCAATAAAGTTAATTGACCAGTTAAAAAAAGCTCTAGCTTAAGGAATGGTACACTGCTAAACATCCATAGTAAGTTTAGTAAACATTTATAAACATTTTATACTTTAGAAGAAATGATGAATTATAAAATCAGTTAAGTCTCTGGGAATGGCTTCTCTTTTTTTTTTTTTTTTTTTTTTTTTTTTTTTTTTTTTTTTTTATAAATTTTATTTTATTTAATAATAACTTCGCATTGACAGAATCCATGCCAGGATAATTTCTACACGACATTATCCCTTGCAATCACTTATGTTTCGTTTTTTCCCCTCCCTCCCTCCCCCCCCCCAGGATGGCAAGCAGTCCTATATATGCTAAACATGTTGCAGTATATCCTAGATACAATACATATTTGCAGAACCGAACAGTTCTCTTGTTGCACAGGGAGAATTGGATTCAGAAGGTAGAAATAACTCGGGAAGAAAATCAAAAATGCAAATAGTTCACATTCATTTCCCAGTATTCCTTCTTTGGGTGTAGCTGTTTCTGTCCATCATTTCTCCAATGAAACTCAGTTAAGTCTCTTTGTCAGAGAAATCCACTTCCATCAGAATACATCCTCATACAATATCATTGTCGAAGTGTATAATGATCTCCTGGTTCTGCTCATCTCACTTAGCATCAGTTCATGTAGGTCTCTCCAAGCCTCTCTGTATTCATCCTGCTGGTCATTCCTTACAGAGCAATAATATTCCATAACATTCATATACCACAATTTACCCAGCCATTCTCCAATTGATGGGCATCCATTCATTTTCCAGTTTCTAGCCACTACAAACAGGGCTGCTACAAACATTTTGGCACATACAGGTCCCCTTCCCTTTTTTAGTATCTCTTTGGGGTATAAGCCCAATAGAAACACTGCTGGATCAAAGGGTATGCACAGTTTGATAACTTTTTGGGCATAATTCCAGATCGCTCTCCAGAATGGCTGGATTCGTTCACAACTCCACCAACAATGCATCAATGTCCCCATTTTCCCGCATCCCCTCCAACATTCATCATTGTTTTTTCCTGTCATCTTAGCCAATCTGACAGGTGTGTAGTGATATCTCAGAGTCGTCTTAATTTGCATTTCTCTGATCAATAGTGATTTGGAACACTCTTTCATGTGAGTGGTAATAGTTTCAATTTCTTCATCTGAAAATTGTCTGTTCATATCCTTTGACCATTTATCAATTGGAGAATGGCTTGATTTTTTATAAATTTGAGTCAGTTCTCTATATATTTTGGAAATGAGGCCTTTATCAGAACCTTTAATTGTAAAGATGTTTTCCCAGTTTGTTACTTCCCTACTAATCTTGTTTGCATTCGTTCTGTTTGTACAAAGGCTTTTTAATTTGATATAATCAAAATTTTCTATTTTGTGATTGGTAATGGTCTCTAGTTCATCTTTGGTCACAAATTTCTTTCTCCTCCACAAGTCTGAGAGATAAACTATCCTATGTTCCTCTAATTTATTTATAATCTCGTTCTTTATGCCTAGGTCATGGACCCATTTTGATCTTATCTTGGTATGTGGTGTTAAGTGTGGATCCTTGTGGGAATGGCTTCTCAAAGCACAGTTCTAATCATAAGTTATAAAGTGATTGCCAGTTTACTTTGAAAGAAATTATTTCCTTGTGAAGAATTTCATAGAGAATTAAATCACAGAATTTGTACAAAATAAAAAAAAAGAAAAAAACAGCTTATTCAATGTATATTATTCATTGATCACATATTTAAAGTGTTTTGCTTTTAATCACTGTCATGATGATTGCTACCTAGGGTGATAAGATATATAGAATTAATAGATTATTTCAATAAAATATACCTTTATGTATATAATATATATTTAGACCCATATCTCTACATATATACAGGGATTCAGTGAATATAGTGGAAAGAGAATTGAATTTCAAGTCACATGACTTGAGTTTCAATTTCAGCTCTGTCACATAACACCTGTGTGACCTTGGGATATTCAATTAACCTCTCTGAACTTTAATTTCTTCATCAGTAAAATAAAGGGTTGGAATAAATGAATTCTAATATCATTTTCAGTCCTAGATCTATGATTCCCAAACTATGTGATTATCTTTGATCAAGTCTCTCCAAATTTCAGATTGTCTATGCTTCAAAGACAGTTACTCTTATTTTGGGTAAGTTTATGGCTTAGTAGAAGAATATAAGGACAAGTTATTATCCAATGTTATTAGCATCAGTGGCTGTTGAGACTCACAGCTGTCTGACTCTTGAATTGCATTCCCTCTTTCCGGGTGGAATTAATTAGCAACAACAACAAAAGTGACTGACTTTTCTCAACTGATTTTAAAACATAAAAACATGACAAACATCCATCTATGCTGCTGATTTTCCCAATCCCACACTTAGTGGAAGTACCATATTGGTCTTTTCAAGAAACAGGAAGAGGCTAGAATTTCCTGGCAAGAACATTTTCTGCCACAGTGAATACTCAAACAGCTTTACTGTTTTCAGAGTTACTAAAATCGCAAGGGTAAGAAATCATGGAAGTTTCTCAAATAAAGACTCACTAAAAGCCTTCTTGAATGACAATAGACAAAGATGAAACTGACATATATTTAAAACATGTATAAAAGCTCTCATAAAATCTTTTGATTAATATAATGCTGAGAAAGGATCTTTTAAATAATAATTGATTAGTGTCCATACCCATTAAGTACACTTCCAATGCTTTCCTTAAAATCTTAATGATGCTTCAAAATAAATCTATTGAGTATTAAATTCTAAATAGGACCACCATTCTGTTGTATATTTTTTAGGTTCTTTCTCACTGGAAATAGTCCATTATTATCTAAGAATACGGAAAATCCCAATTATCATTGATGATAATAAAATGTCAAAAAGGCAAGTACTTTCCTGTTATTATTTCATTTAGAAAAAAAATGGATGCTATTTTAAATCACTTGAAAATATAAAAAAATACAAATCCCTTACAAATTACTTACAAATACACATTTATTTACAAATAACAAAGTTATAACAATTTTTTTTGTTATTTACAAATAACAAAGTCCTCCCTTGGAGAGACTATAATAATTTTATTGTCATTCTCTTTTTCTCATATGCAGAGATTCTACATTTGCAGTAATTACTATTTCACTATAATCATTATAATACTGTATTATAACTTTATAGTATAATAGTAATTATTGCAAATGCACCAATTCAGATGCACCAATAAAATACATATCTACTATAATCCTAACTATTGGGGAAAGCATAATTTGAAGTTTCCTTCAAAACTTGAATAGTGGCTACTTAAAAGTGAAGTTACTGTACAACAATTCTAAAATACCATTGAAAAATTGTGATAAGACCAAAGTCACTAATCTTATTATTAGAGAAAAATCAGAATTAAGCAAATTATACAAGCCTTTTCCATGGTGAATATATATTAATAACAGGGAAATGGTGTATTTCCAAACTGTGATTACCATATCTACATTGTATTCTTATTAAATCACTCTCTGGATCAGTTATCTCTTCAATACATTTGTAGTGATATATTTTCTTTTTTTCACAAATATTCATAAAATACATGGAAATGAAATCACTTTAGAAAAAAAATAATGCATGATTAATCCCTAATCTGTTTTTAAGATGACTATCATCTATTTGATATTTAAAATATAATATACTCACAGTAACAAAGTTATGCTTTTCTGAATCACAAAATACATGGTTATAATCTAGGCCACATTTACTTATATTGATCATAGAATGCTAGTGCTGAAAGGTATTTTAGAGATTGCCTCATTCAAATCTCTTCTTTATAGAGTAGAAATAACTATAGTATATAAGGTCCCTTGAGACTTTTAGAGTCATGCTTTCAAAATGAGCTATGCGATTTCAAGCAAAATATTTCCTTTTTACCATATTGCTATTCCTACTCGGAGTTAGAGAAGATTGTAAAAATAAAACTAAAATATCTAAAATAATCTACAAAATATCCATCAATAAGCAATAGGAATCTGATAAGTAGTAACTCACTAGGGAAGCTAAACAAAATATGCAATTAAAAAGACTCTTCTTTTTGAATTCAAATCTCATTTCAGACAC
This sequence comes from Antechinus flavipes, assembly GCF_016432865.1. Lineage (NCBI taxonomy): Eukaryota > Metazoa > Chordata > Mammalia > Dasyuromorphia > Dasyuridae > Antechinus > Antechinus flavipes. Next base: position 368,083,382 of record NC_067400.1, read on the forward strand.
AGCACAAAGTAATTTATATTGTCTCAATTTTCTCAATTGTAAATTGAGTCAGAGAATAAAATCAAATTATTTCAGTATATTTGTCAAAAACCAAACAAACAAACAAAAAACCCAATGGGATCATGAAACTATATTAGGAGGAAAACATATCTGAGAGCACACACACATATATATGGATATATACAGGCATATTAAATGGTGTAAATGTATTTGTAGCAGTTAATATAGGGCTTTTAACATTAATATGGGATTAATTATGAAAGATTGGCATAAGATAAGGGACTTGATAGGGAACAGAAATTTCATTAGCTGCCTTTTGAACATCTCAAACCTCATGTCCCATAGGAAAATCATATGTCTAAAATAGAACTCAACTTTTTCCCCCAAACCATTTCTTCTTTCACACTTCTATCCTACAATTTTAACCTAACAACTTCAAGAAAACAAAAGATTCTTCATTAGCCAACACCACATCATCAATAAATGGAAGCATCAGTTACATAAAATAGAGAAAATTTGAAAGCCAGGATAAATTCACTTATCTTGGAGTATACTTTCCAAGGATGTACAAATAAATGATAAAGTTAGCACACCCACTGCCAGAGCTAATGCAGTGTTTGGATCCAAAGAATAAGAAGGCAGAAAAAGAGGTATTAGACTTCCACCAAACTAAAAGTCTATAAAGTTGTTTTTCTGACCTAATTATTATACGCCTGTAAAAGCTGGAGAGTATACTAGGATGAAGCCAAGAAATTAAGTCACTTTTCATTTGAATCATCTTAGGAAAATTCTGAAGATCCTCTGGCAAGTTAAAGCATTGAAGATTGAGGTCCTTTCTAGAGCTGAATCGCTATAGATTCTACTATAGAGAATATAACTTTTCTGGTCTAGCCATGTTTTTTGAATGCCAAAAGAACATTTGTTTAAAAGACCATTATGGAGAACTCATATAGGCAAGCAATCACATGGAAGTCAGAAAAAACACTACAAAAACAATCTCAGGATCTCTGTGAACAATTTTGGAATTGACTGTGAGACTTTGGAGACACTGGCACAGGACTACCCAGAATGGATGTCTTTACTAAAGAAGGTAGTGTATTCTATGCAATTCAGAATTATACTAGTTTAGAACAAATGCAAAATTTAGAGATATCTCCAATTCACACTTTCATGTGGCCTCTTTGTTCTGACTTGTAGAAGAGTTTTTGAGCTTGTATAAGTCTGATCAGTCATGTTCCAACACACTATGCATTGACCCCATCATCCATTCTTGTAGAATGAAAGACAACTTTCACATGTTACTATTTAGTGCAGACTGCCACTTTTACAAAATACACAGGCCTGCAACCTGTCTGTATTTCACATTAATTTCACAAATACACTCCATTGAAAATTTTTGTCACTTCTATTTTCACAAAATTTCTCATATAGTTTCCTTTCTGCCACTAATACAAGTCAAAACACTGGTAGTCTTTCCTCTCTTAATATCTATTATAAGATATTGCTTTCCAAATGGTCTCATTACCTCAAATCTCTCTCAACTCCAGTGCATTCTCCTTTCAGGTACCAAAGTCATTTTTCTCAAGCATAGATCTGATAATGTTATCCACTATTTAATAAACTCTAGTGGTTGACTATAGTATCATGATTAAATATAAAGTCTTTGGAATCACATGTAAGAAAGGTCTTTTACAACCTGACATCTTCCTACTTGTTCGGTCTTCCCTTGCATGAATCCCTTCTGTCTGCTCTCTGATTCAGTGACATTGACCTTCTTGCTATTACTAACACATTATAATCCTTTCCCAAAGTTTTTGCTTCATCACTGACTATCTCACCTACCAGCAATTTTCTTCCTTCTTACATCTGTGTATTGTCTTCCCCACCTCTCTTAAAAAACCACTTGGATCCCAACTTCCACAGAAAGTGTTTTTCATTTCTCTCGTTGCCAGAACCTTCTCTCTGACATGATCTTCTTTTTTCACTGTCAATAGCATGTGAGACTGTATTAGAATAAAGGATTCTGGGGGACAGGGACTGTGTTTTTGGCCTTCTTTGTATCCTCAGAACTTAGCACAGTGTCTGGCTCTTAGTAAGGCTTTAATAAATGTTTGTTGACTAAGTATCAAGATCTGTGGTTTTATTGGTAAAGAGTACATCAGTAAATGTATTGCATCTATCAAGGCAGATCAACATGCTTTCATAATTTGTCATCTTAAAGAATTGACTAGAGCAACGACATATATTAATTATCTTGCTCAGAGGCATGAGGATAGCCACCTTAGTCTTCTTGACTTCAGGGCAAGTGTTTTAGCCACTATGCCAAATTGCTTCTTTGTAATGAGTGATTAAAATACTGAAAACAGTTTTTACATTAAAATGCTATCATTCAAACTGGTGTTATTCCTTGCAATACCACTTTTTGGTCTTCATATAATTCAATTTAAAGCAGTAGAAACAATAAATTATAATTTTATTCAATTTTGTGCTGCTGAAGTTGATTTTTCATACAAAAGTATTTTCTTAGACATATAAAAAGCTATTTTTATTGTACATGAATTTTCATATAAATGAAAATCCAAATGATGTAGGAGTACATTTTTAAGAATCCCCCTGACTTCAGAAATAAAATGGTTTTTCCATGCATGTATTTTCATCCATGATTGTTCATACCTGATATAACTTTTTTCCTCTACTTTAGGATCCTGCTCTCTAAATCATTACAGTGCAGTAAACCTGGGGCTGGGAAGAATCAACAAATCTGGACTCAGAGAAGACAGGTTTTAATTTTGGCTCTTCTACTCACTATTTGTATAACTTTGAGCAAGATTCTTAACTTCTCTGGGACTCTTCTTTTATAACAATTGAAGAGGATTAACTACATTATCTCTAAAATCCTTTCTAGCTTCATATGTAGTTTCATCATTTTTGTTTTTATAAACTATTTTAATTGCATTGAAATATAGCATTGAGAAAAAAGCTATATGGAAATTAATTAGTTGCAACTAAGGTTGGAGAAAGTACCTAAAGGCAGATGTGGTGTGATAATGGATATTGTAGGAGATAATGGATAAAGAGTAAGAAAGAAGTGATAAAATTTAGAATAAACAGTTGGAGGGTGGAGTGAACACATATAATGAAGTAGATGAAGCAAAGTTGCTAAAAGTAAAAGGTTATTGCATCATTTCTTCTCAACCATAAGAGTATATGGGAATTTCACAAGATGAAATATTCACTCCTGGAGGAAACACTTTTCTCAAAATTTCTATGGCTTTAATAGTATTGTTTATTTTTTAAATCTTCAGAATTCAAATTTTGAAAACAGATTTTATTTATATTTTAGTAACAAAAAAAAGAAAATTTGAGATAGCTATCTCAACTAAAAATGTTTTTTTTTTTTTAAATACTGTGTCTAATTGACTAAGGAAAATATTTAGAAGTTGAACTATCTGAATAATTATCTCAATTCTCAATTCCATTTTTATGCTTTGATAAAATTCCAGTTTCATATTCATATCTATAAACTGAAGTTATCCCTCTGTTGAAATCCATTTCTGAATTCCCAACTGCCTACTAGATCTTTCCAAGTATTGTCCAGTGGACATACCAAATTCAATAAGTCCAAAACAGAGCTCATATTTTCCCTACAACTTATACCTTTTCCTAATGTCTCCATTTCTCTCTCTGTTGCCACAACCTTCCAGGTACACACATTTTCAACTTGAATTTATTTTTAGTTTCTTTTTTTCACTTTAACTTTGTCAGTTGTTCCCCACAACATCATGTACATTCATCCCAGTCTCTTTGTTTACAGCACAACAACCTAGGTCTTGAACTAGGTCATTACTAGCCACAGCTAGATGGTGCAGTACTTAGAGCACCATCCCTGAAGTCAGGAGGATCTGAGTTCAAATGTGATCTCAGACACATAACATTTCCTTGCTGTATGACCTTGAGCAAGTCACTTAACCCCAATTGTCTCAGGGGAAAAAAAAAAAACCTCATCATTATTTACCTTAGTTATCAAAATAATTACCAATAGGGCACTTATCTGAATTCTTCCCCCCCTCTTTTTAAATATATTATAAAATAGTTTCTAAATGGATATTTTTAGAGACCAAGTTACTTCCTTGTTTGAAAATATCCAATAATCCCCTTTTGCATATATATAATTGTTTGTGTGTGTGTATATATCTTTCTATTTATAGATATATACACACACAAACAATTATATAAATTCAAGTCATCAAAGACAAATAAAGATAGCATCTATTTGTCTACTTGTCATCTAAAAGCTATCACACTTTGGCTTTAATAATCTTTTCAAGATTGTTATGCTTTAATCCTTTCATATATTCTACATAATTGCCCTACTTGCTGATTCCTATATATTATATTATTCTATCTCTTGTCTTTTTGCTTTTTTGCCTTTGCACAGGACACTGCCCATAGCTGAAATATTCTACTCCTCTGCCTTTTAGAATTCCTTGTTTCTTTCAGTTTTCAAATGGGTCTTCTCAGTATAGAAGCTTTTCTTGATTCTTTTCAGTTGCTAATGCTTCCTGATCTCTGTCCCCACTTCTTCCTTTCCCCTTAAATTATCCTGTATTTATTGTACTAAAATACATATTTTAGTGGAAAAAAAGAATATGCTATTTCCCATTAAGTTCCTTGAGGTCAAGAACTATTTTATTTTCCTTTTTATATATCCAACATCTTATGTAATTCCTAGTAGAAGGTAGGATCTTATTTCCTACTTAAAAATAGATAAAACTAATTTTTGCTATTATATAACCATGATTTATAGCCTTAGTTCCTCCCACTTTAAACATTAATGTGGTTTCTTCATTGTTTTAGTAGAATAACAGAATTTTACAATATAAAGGAAAATTACTTAAAATCTCTATGATCATTTTAGCTACTCTTCCCTGGATGTTTGTAACTTTTTTGTAGTTTGTGAAATAAGTAGCCTCAGGTAGAAAGGAAAGTCAATAATTTCTAGTGAAATTTTTGGTTCCCAAATCATAATAATTTAGAAATAAAATGGCAATTATAATGGTTCTAATTCAACCCACTCATTTTACAAATGAGGGATTTGAGGTCCAGTGAGATAGGACTTTTCCAAAGTGGCATAGCAAGTGGCAGGTTTGTGATCACCAAAACTAAACCACACATATTTTCTATTTCAGTATTTTCAATATTTGCTTTTCATCCACTACAGAAAGAAAAAAACAATACCATAAACTTTGCTCACTTTGTAATTTAATTCTGGTATTTAATTTGTATTCACTATGTATTACCAGTGTTATATTTATAGCCTTAGTCAAACATATGGTTTGGATTTTCACCTGATGTGTTTATTTTATAAGGTGTATTATTTTTAGCCTTGGCATTCACTTTGTAATTCCCTGACCACATGTATAACTTTATTAATGCATGTATACTATCAAGCTGCCCATTCATATTTATAACATTGCCCAATTTAATATTTCTTCCAAATTCCATTAAAGTGTTATTTAATCTCCTTAGTAGATGATTAGTAAAGATTGCAAATAAATTTCAACAATATTTCCAGCAGTATTTTTACCTTGCCATTTATCACTGCCCTTTAAAAACTGTCATCTGCTATTTCACAATCAATATGCTTATAGCTAAGCCAATTTAACCCACTTTTATAAAGAAAATATCACGTGGCAAAACTAGAATAAGAATGATACTCATTTTCTATTTCTTTATCAATTTTATATTCCTAAAGGTAAAGTATTCAATTTTTCTGTTGGAATTTTCTCATTATAAATGTTATTTCTGAGGGGAAAAACTTCTGTTTTTCTTTAAAACTATCATTGAAATATTTGTAATTTTTTTAGTACCTATCTTTGTTGTTTCAATAGATAAGAGGCAAGGAGTTTTAATTTAATTTAATTTAATCTTAAAAGAGTAATTAGAGGGAACACAATTTTTTAAAAAATCAATCAACAAGCCTTCACAGATACTTGCTTTGTTCTAGGCACTGTGCTAAGTATCTGGTATACAAATTCAAAAATGGGATAGTTCTTGCTTTCAGTGATTTTACATCAACTAATGGGATATAATATGTTTATGAATTAATAAATGTTAAATATGTACAAATGAGAATACTAACAACTAAGGGAATAAGGAAAGACATTTCATAGGAGATAACATAAGCTGAGTCTTGAATGGAGATACAAATGCTAAGAGATAGTGGTAAAAAGGACAATTGCCATAGAAATGAATACTCCATCTGCTGTGCAAAGGAAGAAGATAAAAAAAAATTTTAGTGAAGGAAAACTATAGTTTTCCTCACTCCTATAGTGAATACAACATACATGAAATAGAGTTGTATATAATAAATGTAACATAGGTTATAATTAAGATGAGAAAAGTTAAAAATGTAGAATAGAAATGTATATTTTATCTTAGAGGCAATGAAGATTGAATGATTTTTTTTATCAGGGTTCTGGGCTTTAAAAGAATCTATTTGTTAGCTCTTTAGCATGTGGAAAAGAAGTTGAGAGCCAAGATGTAATAGCAAAATGAATAGGTTATTTAAATAGTCCAGGTCACAGACACAATAAGGGTCATAAGTTAAAAGACTATGGTGCTGAGAGATGCTATGGAGGTAGACACAACAAAACTCACAATTACTATATAGATAAAGTAAGGGAATGAAGAGTTTATGATGATGACAAAGTTGTGAACTTGGTTGACTAGAATGACGATGGCACATATCCTTTGTGACTCATGGATTAGTCAACATTATCCACTGACATAAAAGATTCAGGAAGGGGATGGAGGGCAGGAAAAAAAATTAGGAAAAAAGGGTATGAGAAAAGAGAAGAGATGATAGATAGGAGGGCAAGTTGAGGATAGGGTGGTTACAAATAAAACATAACTAAGAAATAACAGAGTGGGACAAGAGACTATATACTGGTGAGAAAATAGACTGGCGGTAAATAAACAGCCAATAATCATAACTGTAAATGTGAATGAGATGAACTCTTCCATAAAATGGAAGCAGAGTGGATTAAAAACCAGAATCCTACAGTATATTGTTTACAAGAAACACTTTTGAAATAGAGATATCCATACAGAGTAAGGGTAAAAGGCTGGAGCAGAATTTCTTCTGCTTCAGCCCTAGGAGAAAAAAAAAAAACAGAGATAGCAATTCTGATTTCAGATAAAGTAAAGTGAAAATAGATCTTATTAAAAGAGATAAGGAAGGAAAATGCATCTTGTTAAAGGGTACCATGAACAATGAAGTAGTATCTTTACTAAATGGATATGTACCAAGTGGTACAGCATCCAAATTCTTAGAGAAGTAGTTAAACCAGGTACAGGATTAAATAGACAGCAAAACTATACTAGTAGGGGAACTTAACCTTTCTCTCTCAGAATTAGATAAATTTAACCATAAAATAAACAAGAAAAATTAGGAAGGTTGATAGAATTTTAGAAAAGTTAGATATGATAAATCTCTAGAGAAAAATTAATAGGCAGTACATGGCACCTACACAAAAATTACTCATGCATTAGATCATGAAAAACCTCACAGTTTACTGAAGAAAGGCAAAAATAGTAAATTCTTCCTTTTTCAGATAAGGATGCAATAAACATTACATTCAATAAAGGCTAAGGGACAGAGAGATTAAAATCCAATTGGACATTAAATAATCTAATTCTAAAGAATGAGTGAGTCAAACAAAAGATAACAGAAACAATAATTTTATCCAAGAGAATGACAATAATGAGATAACATGCCAAAATGTATGGGACGCAGCCAAAGCAGGTCTTAGAGGAAAATGTTATATCTCTATAAAGTTAAAATAGAGAACCTCATACCAAAATGATGTAAAAAAGGATACATAATTTGGGCATAAAAGGTGATATGCTAAGCAAATTAGGAGAGCAAAAAAGAAGTAGAAAACATTATGAAAGGCAAAATGGACAACTTTGAATACATTAAATCAAAAAGTTTTTATACAATCAAAACCAACAGAAACAGGATTAAAAGGGAAGAACAAAACTGGAAAAAATTTGCAACCTGTGTATCTTATAAAGGTCTCATTTCTAAGATATATAAAGAACTATGTCAAATTTATAGGAATGTACTTCATTCTCCAATTGATAAATAGTCAAAGAATATGACCAGACAAATTTCAAATGACAAAATATATAAATTTATATTTATATGAAAAAAATGCTCTAAATCTCTATTGATTTGAGAAATTAAAAATAAAACACCTCTAAGGTACCTCTTCATACCACTCAGATTGGCTAAAATGACAAGAAAAGATAATGATAAATGTTGGAGGGCATTTGGGTAAACTGGGACACAAATACATTGTGACAGAACTGTGAAATGATCCAACCATTCTGGAGAGCAATTTGGAGTTATGCTCAAAAGGCTGTAAACTGTGCATACCCTTTGACCCAGCAGTGACATTACTGGATCTGTATATCAAGGAAATTCTAAAGCAAGGGAAAAGGATCCACATGTGCAGAAAATGTTTGTAGCAGCTCTTTTTATGGTAGAAAAGAATTAATTGAAAGATGAGTAGATTCCCATCAATTGTGTAATGGCTAATAAGTTGTGGTATATGTAGGTAATAATATATTATTGCTTTGTAAAAAAAAATGATGAATATTTTAGAAAGGCCTGGAAAGATTTCCATGAACTGAGAGTGAGTGAAACAAGCAGAACAAGCAATACGCTGTACACAATAACAGCAAGATTGTATGATGATCAACTATGAAAGTCTTGGTTCTTCTCAGTGCTTCAGTGATTCAAGACAATCCCAATAAACTTTGGGTAGAAGTTGCCAACAGCAGCCAAAAAAAGAACTATGGAGATTGAATATAAATGACCACATGCTATGTTCACTTCTTTCTTTTTCTCTTTCATAATTTTTTATTTTTATTCTGATTTTTATCTCCCAATATGATTAATAAAGTCATGTGCATTTAAAAAGCCAATATACATGTATAACTAGAAAAAATAAAACAATTAAAATATAAAAATTAAAATAAAATAGAAAAAGAGGAGAATAATTTAGCATGTAACTAAAAAAGCTAAAGAAAGATCAAATTAAAGATTTCCAACTAAATACCAAATTAGAAATCTGGAAATCAAAGTAGAGGTTAACAAAATTAAAACTAAAAAAACTATTAAAATCATTAATAAAACTAAAAGTTGGTTTTGTGAAAATAAAAATAACAAAATAGATAAAACAGTGGCTGGTTTGATGAGATAAAGGAAAAAAAAAACAAATTACCAGCATCAAAAATAAAAAGGGTAACCTTATCATCAATGAAAAAGTAATTAAAACAATAATTAGGAGCTATTTTGCACAAATGTATACCAACAAATCTGATAATCAAATTGAAATGGCTCAATAGTTACAAAATATAAATTACTGAGATTAGCAGAGTAATTTAATTACTTAAATAGTCCTATTTTAGAAAAAAAGAAATGTAACAAGCTATCAATGACCTTCATAAGAAAAAATTTCCAAGGCCAAATGGATTTACAAGTGAATTCTACCAAACTTTTAAAGAACACTTTGTTCCAATATTATGTAAACTACTTGGGAAAATAGGTAAAGAAGGAGTCCTGCTTAATTCCTTCTATGACACAAATATGGTACTGATACCTAAACTAAGAACAGCCAAAAAAAAAAGGAAGAAAATTACATACCAATCTCCCTAATGAATATTAATGCAAACATCTTAAATAAAATAGTAACAAAAAGAGATTACAATAATTTATTAGTATGATAATATCCTTTGACTAAATGGGATTTATACCAGGAATGCAGGACTGGTTCAATATCAGGAAAACTACTACTATAATTGACTGTATCAATAACAAAACAAATAGGAATCATATGATGATCTTTATAAATGTCAAAAAAGTTTTCTTACAAAATCCCAATCCTATTAAAACACTAGAGAGTATAGGAATAAAAGGAGTTTTTCTTAAAATTATCAGCTGTATGTATCTGAAAATATCAGCAAGCATTATTTATAATCAGGAGAAGCTAGACACATTCCCAGTATGATCAGGGATGGAACAAGGATGCTGATTATCAGCATTATTGTGTGATATTGTACCAGAAATGTTGATTTCAGCAATAAGAAAAGAAAAAAAAAAGAATGAAAGGAATTAAAATGGACAATGAGGAAATAAAACAATCACTCTTTCCAGATGATATGATGGTATGCTTAGAGAATTCTACAGAATTGCTCAAAAACTTATTTGAAACAATTAACAGCTTTAGTAAAGTTGTAGGATATAAAATAAACCAATATAAACCATCAGCATTTCTATATGCTATTAACAAAACCCAGCAGCAAGAGGTAGAAAGAGAAATTCTGTTTAAAATAATTTTAGACAAAATAAAATATTTGGGTTTCTATCTGCCAAGACAAACCCAGGAATTATATGAAGACAATTGCAAAACATTTCTCACACAAATAAAGACAGATTTAAACTTTTGGAAATATATCAGTTGCTCATGAGTAGGCTGAGCTGATATAAAAAAAATGATAGTTCTACCCAAATTGGTCTACTTGTTCAGTGACATACCAATCGAGCTGCCAAAAATTATTTTATAGAACTAGAAAAAATAATAAGGAAATTCATCTGGAAGGAAAAAACTCAAAAATATGAAGGGAATAAATGGAAAAATAGAAAGGACTGTGGCCAGCCAGTATCAGACTTAAAACTCTATTATAAAACAGTAGTCATCAAAGACATATGGTACTAGTTACATACCATAAAGTGGTGGTCTATGCAATAGGTTAGCTCCACATGATATAATAATCAATGACTATAGTAATTTTTTGATAAACTGCAAAACTCCAACTTCCAGAAGAAGAACTCACTATTTCACAACAATTTCTGGGAAAACTGGAAAATAATATGTTAAAAACTTGGCAGAGATCTACCTTTCGCATCCCATGACAAAATAAGTTTAAATAGGTACATGGCATAAAGGGTAACATTATAAGTAAATTAGGAAGCAAGGGATAATTCACCTATCAGATCTTTGAAGAAGAGAGGAATTTCTGGTAAAAAATAATATTAAAGAATATTATAAAATGAAAAGTGAATGACTTTAGTTACATTAAATTTAGAAGATTTTGCACAAACAAAACCAATGCAGCCAATAATAGAAGGGAAGCAGAAAGCTAAAGAGAAAAGCTATAGCTTTCCTTTTGATAATTGTCTCATTTCTAAAATATATAAAGAACTGTGCCAAATTTATAACAATACAAGTCATACCTCAATTGATAAATGATCAAAGGAAATGAACAGGTAATGAACAAAACTTTCCCTTGAAGTAATTAAAACTATAGATATTCATATGGAAAAATGCTTTGAATTACTATTCATGGGAGAAATACAAATCAAAAGAACTCAGAGGTACCACCTCACACTTTGTAGATTGGCTAAGATGACAGAAAAATATAATGATAAATGTTGGAGAGGATGTGAAAAAAAAACAACTGAGACTGTAATGCATTGTTGGTGGAGCTGTGAAATGATCCAATCATTTTGGGGAACAATTTAGGACTGCCTCTAAAGGGTTATAAAACTGTGGATACCCTTCGAACCAGCAGAGCCACTATTGGGTTTATATCCCAAAGAAATTGTAAAAGAGGGAAAAGATCCATATGTGCAAAAATATTTTTAGTAGCTTTTTTATGGTGAAAGCATTAGAAAAGCATTAGAAAAATGAATAGATTCCCATAAATTAGGAAGTGTCTGAATAAGTTAGGATATATGAAAATAATGGGATATTAATATTTTATAAAAAATGATGAACAAGCTAATTTCTAAAAAGCCTGGAAAGATTTACATGAACTGCTGCTGAGTAAAGCAAGCAAAATCAGGAAGACATTGTACACAGTCGCATTGTGGGATGATCAACTAAGGCACAATTGGTTCTTTTTAGTCGTTCACGAATCCAAGGCAATCCCAATAAATTTTGGATGTAAAATGCCATTTGCATCCAGAGAAAGAACTATGGAGCCTAAATATAAATCACATATACTATATTCACTTTTCCCCCCTTTTTCTTCTGTTTCATTTTTTTTCTTGTGATTTCCCCCTTTTGTTCTGATTTTTCTCTTCCAATGTGAGTCTTAAGTAAATGTGAAAAAATAAATAAATTTATGTGTATAATTAAAATAAATTAATTAAGTTACTAAAATATTTAAAGACCACAAGAGATAAGAGAGTGACAGTCTGGCTAAAATAGTATCAGTGGCACATTAAAGAAATAAAATTTGGTCTCTGGCATACTAGGTAGAAATATCTATGTAAGATTTCCCCAAAAATGTATAAAAATTCTATAGAATGTATACACAAGAATGAGTTGCAATCTGTATAAGAAGATGAATATATTTGATAAGATCATCAACCATCTAGTATAGAACATACAAATTACACTCCCCCAAAATGATAGCACAGAGGACTTAGAAATATAGTAGACAGTAAATTAAAATTATACTCACTTCAACTGTAAATTAGACTTAAAACCAATACTAATAACTCATTTTTGGTGTCATTTATTGAGGCCTTTGACTCGAATTCAAGACAATGAAGACAATTCAATTGATGTGTTCATGTGTATGGGTGTGTAAGCATAATTTGGAATTGATAAAAACTGTTTCTAAATGATCTGGATTTTTAAGTAAAATTGATTTTTTGGCTTGAATTTAATACAAATAATTTACCTGAACTCAACAATTTTCTTAAATAGTATATTGCTTATATTGAAGAAATATTAATGGAATAAGTGCTTAAATTAAGAAGTATTCTTCAAAAAGACTGAACATACAAAAATATTTGTTTTGAACCATAATTTTGGCTCTCTATCACTCACTCAGATTACACAAAGACTTCTCCTCAGTGGTTCCCCCTTAATTAACAGCTAATATTTTATTATCAGTCTGCTCATTGCATCATTTCCTACCAGCCTAAACTTACCTATAAGTGTCTCAAAGGCACAATTCACTTGGTTTTTTTGTTTGTTTGTTTGTTTGTTTTGGTACATAATTGCCCTTTTCAACTCCTACAAAAAAAAAAAAAAAAAAAAAAAAAAAAAAAAAAAAACTTCTGTTTCACATGCAGATCAAGACCTAACTGGTTTGTGACTGCCTAAGAGCTTTTTCATTGTCTAGAGAACTAGCGCCAATCTTAGCAGAAAAACATCTTTGTTTCTGACAATAAACAGATGAACTTAAGCAATGTTTTTTTTTTTTTTTTCCTGACACAGCTTGAAATATCTTCCCTTGTCCTTAAAAATAACCAACCAGATAAACAAACAAAGCAAAAGCACTCACCCACATACTTTTGTCCTCCCTATCACTCTTCTTTATTCATAATTGGAATTCTCAGTGAATTACCTATAATTTAAAACTTTATATTAAGTTCTTTAACTCCTTGAAGTTGCTAAGAGTTTGGTCCTTTAAGGTCAGAATAGCAGCAATCGTGAAATGTTTGCATGGAATTTAAAATTTTTATAAAAAATGAAAAAAAATTCTCTTGCATTCTCAGCAGAAATCAACGATTTTCATATTGCTGGCTAACTTCTCAGGCAGTTAATTTGCATTAATCAGTCAGAGACAAGGAAAGAGCAAATTACAGTAAGTTGATGACTTAATTTTGTGTTTTGTTGTTATTGTCTTCCTGGGTTTCTAACTGTTCTTTCTCTAACAGAGTTCTGAAATATTACATAATTTCTCTTTACTTGATAGAACCAGGTGACAGATGGGTGGCCTGAGAGAAAAGGATAAAATCCTACAAACTTTATCTATGTCTAGTTGGCTCTAAAATAAAGTATGATCATAAAACATTCACTTAAAAAAGAAAAAAAAAAGAAAAGAAACTCTTAAAATTACTTTCAAAATGCAATTATGCTTCTATTTTGTGGGAATTCAATAATTCTTCACTACTATTTGTTCCAGTGAAGGAGACAATGTGTTGAAAGAGGATTGACTTTGGAGTAGAAAGACCTGGAATTGAATCCTGGGTCTATCAGTTATATGGAGAGTTTTCAATCCCACATGATTTGCCATGTCACCATGCATAAGTTGCTTAAAATGTTCTATTCTGAAGTTTTCAAATGCATAATTAGGCTAATGATATTAGGCTGTAGTGCCTAACTCATAGGGTTGTTATGAGACTCAAATGAGATAATGTATGCAAAGAACATGACTCATATTTTATCTATTCTTATTTAGTGTTGTCTATAAGTAGGTACTGCAATATGAAGGAATTGATCAGGTGATTTTTCAAGTTTCTTACAATTGTGAGATTGTATGATCCTGAGTATATCACAACCTCATTAAGTTTCAGTTTCTAAAAAATGTGGATAATAATGCTTGCCCTATTATACTTAACAGAATTTTAAAAATTCAAATAAAATGATGCATATAAGCACTGTTATAAAATTATATGTATTACATAGATGAGCAATTTAATAAATAAATAAAATATAAAAACAAATAATTATTTCAGTTGATTAAAGTTAAATATGTATATATATATATACATATATAGTATTTATTATAAAAAAACTTTGAAAGTTTGGGTCTTGTATTCTTATAATATGTATTCTAAAATAACATTTCCTATTTTCTTTTATTTTTTAATATAATGTAGACTACATTGGGGGAACCATCAGCTTACAATGATGCTTGGGGCCAGTATATATCCTATTACTAAAGTAGTGAATGAAGGTTAGCATTTAAATGAAAATGCCCAATAATGGATTAAAATATTGCCATACCAAAATATTTTAATTGCAAAGAAAGTGACATTGGCCTGGGGATATCTAGAATAATATATACAAAAATATTTTACACATCTCTTGTTAAGGTTTTGCAGGGGAATGAACAACAAAAATATTTTCAGCATTATAACCAAATTGCTTTTCATCTCTGTATGCCACATACTTATTTTATAGTACTTTTAAGAAAAATGAATATGCATTTGTCAAAGTTTGAAGCATTCTAAGCATACGCTTAAAGAAATTCTGCAATAGAAACAATCCTAAAGAGAAGCTAGATCAAAGCTTTTGAGTGAAAAAGAATTTGAGAGACCATTTAGTCCCATTAATTCATTTTACAAATTAAAAATGAAACTGAGAAGTTAAGTGAGAGGACAAGATATGTCCAAGGTCACAAAGCTAGTTAATAACAGAGCTAGGAAATATTTCTTGATTTCCAATATATTATATTTTATACCATAACACATCAGATTTCTCTCCTTCTTTCCTCTCTTTCTTTCTCTCTCTCCCTATTTTTCTTCTCTCCCTGTCTTAAAAAAATAAGAATTTGCTTTTTTAAAATACCAATATGGTTGCTGTATGAAACTATGTCTCTCTATCAATATCCTTTCAGTAATACTTGTATGCCTGTGAGCCTTAGATTGTGATAATTTCATCTAAATCAAAAGGTTATTTTGGAAATGGAAAGATGACCAGTGGATAAAAGCAGGCTGTATTAAATACATTTTGGGATAGATAGATACATACATATATATACATAGATACATAAATGATAACAGGAGAATAAATTATCACATTAAAAAAGGAAGTGGACTAGTCAAGTAGCAAGAAGGAAAGATAATAAATAGATCATTGAGCATTACATTGCTTACTCAAAAATATTATGAGCACCAGAAGAAGCCCTTCATATGAATCTTTTATGAGTAATTTAGTGAAAAACATAAACAAGAAGACAAAATACAAAGGTATGGAAAGTTTATGATCTTTTTTGTTTCCTTGTATGGAAACATTTTAAAAGTACTTGCTGAAATGAAATAGATTGAATAATTACTTTGGAATAAGGAAGCTTCACCTTCTTGAGTTGAAATCTGGCCTTAATACACTAGCTGTGTCATACTGGTGAAGTCACTGGACCCTCTTTGCCTCAGTTTCCTCCACTGTAAAATAAGCTGGAGAAATGAATAACAAACCACTAGTATCTTTTCCAAGAAACTCCAAATGGGGTCATAAAGAGTTTGATAAAACTGGACAATGACTAAACAATTTCAAATATTTGAAGTACTATAACATGGAAGAGTAATTAATTTTTTGTCCTGATTGCAGAAAAAGGAACAATGAGAGGATGTTACAAAGAGGAAAATCAAGTCTAAGTAAGGAGGAACTCTAACATATAGAAGTCTCCAACAGTGGGATAAGCAGATTAAGGAGAGTTTTAGAGAATTTGCTTAAGTGTTGTTGTTCTTTAGTAGATTAGTCATGTCAGATTCTTTCTGATTCCATTTAGGGTTTTCTTGGACAACAAACACACACACATAAAACAAACAAAAAACAAGCCTGGAATGACACCCAGGATCAAACAGCTACTAAGTATCTGAGGCCAGATAGAACTCAGGTCCTCCAGACTTCAGGGCCAGAATTCTATCCATAGTGTCATCTAGTGTCCTTTATTTAGGTCCTTGGTGGATTAAGTGACCTCTGAATTATTTTCTAAATTTGAAATTCTGAGATTCTGAATTGAACGAAAATAAATTTGGAATTAACAGAACTGAAAAGATTTCCCAGGCTCATGAATTTATCATATTATACCAACTAAAATCCAGAATGATACATGCATGAAAATGTGTCCATTGGCAACTGATGAAGAGATACTTCACTGAATCAAAGAAGGCCTGTGAAAACTTGCCACCATTTTCTGACTTTTCCTGAACAAGTCTCTCCCTACATTATTCCACTGAAATATTTGGAACTCTTTTCATAAAATCATATAATGTCAGAACCTGGAAGGGACCTTAGACCTCATATAATACAATAGTTAATTTTACAATTGAGAACACCAAGTCCCTGAGAGATTCCATCCAGCAGAAAATGAAAATGATTTTTGTATTCCTCTTGTTAAGAAGAACATTAAAGAAATACGCAAAGCAATTTTGATTTGGTCATTTCCAAGATAACCCACTTTTAAAAATTATATTTATTCATGATAAAAAATCAGATTTTTTTCATATTATCCTTTAAATTTGTATTATCTCCCATTAGGTATTGAATTCATTAAGAACTGATGTCATGAAAACAATTAAAAAAAAAAAAAAACTTGTGTGGATTTTCTGTTAGCAGCCCTCAAAAGGCTAATACCTTTAAAAAATAAAACTAATACAATAATGCAGTTTTTCCTTATCATTCACTTACATGCTCAACTTCATATCTCATTTGCTTAAATTATGTTAAAAAATTATTTCTACCTTCAAGGATGAATCACTATTTCTTTCTATGGCATTACTTCACTTTTATTCCAATATCCTTAAGCCAGAACTTAAAGTTCTAATATATCTATGTCTGTCTATCTGTCTATCCATCTATTGCAACATGCATCCATATTTATATATAAAGTTTCTTGGGTTAATCTGAAAATGCTAGCTTCCCAAGTTGGAAGTTTTTTTTTTTTCTTTAATTTTTCTTTCTTTTTTCTTTTCATTCCTTATCCTCCACTATTACTTCAAATCATGCAGTCTTTTTATACATAATATTACATAGATTTCACTATGTTCTGAGCCTCCCCCTTTCTCTTTTTAAAATCACATTCCATTGATATCTCAAATGGTGTCTATCACAGGTAAGAAACATTGTGCATTTGTTTGAGGCAGGGTATGAGACAAAAGAGAGAGATGGTGAAGTACAGTGGTCAGAGAAACACAAAGAAACAAAGAGAAATACTTCAACTGATAGACAACATATGTACAGTGGACAGGATTTTAGGCCTGTAGTCAAGAAGAATAATCTTCCTGAGTTCAAATCTGAATTTGGAAACTTCCTAACTATGTGATTCTGGGCAAGACATTTAATCCAGTTTGTTTCAGTTTCCTCCTCTATAAAATGAGCTGAAAAGGGACATGGCAAATTACCACAGCATCTATGGCAAGAAAACTCCAAATGGTGTCACCAAGAGTTGTACACCACTGAAATGACTGAACAACAAACAAAATAATCCTGATGTGCTTGATTTTCCCAAATTCTGAAACAAATTTCAGTGGAACTCTAAATAGTTATATAAAAAGATTCCAATGATTTTTTTTTTAGCAAATTCATCATTTCTCTCTATATCTAGAGTGTATTCACTTTAAAATATTTCACAATGTCAGCAATGCATCTGTGGATTACTTGGACTCATGAATTCCCCCTTTCCAAATAGCTATTCTAGTCTCTGGAAAAATCACAAATCATTCATGGCAATGACCAATTGAGTTCTTTGAAATGTAAAAAGTTTGAAGTTTAAGGAAGGGAAAGGAGAAAAAAAAGTTAAGAAAAGAATGAAAAACTAAAAAGTAGATATGAATAGGAGCAATAGAGAACAAAGAAAGGGTAATGTAAGGGTGAAGCATAGAGAATGCCAAAAGAAGAAAAAAGTAAAATTGATACTGAATGATTAACCAATGCATAGACTGAAACCATTTTTATCACAGAAATATAATAAATAAATGTATCCTCTATGGAAGCAGAAAAATGTTAGCAATTTGCTAGTCTCATTATAGAAGGGAAACATTTCTATACAGGTATTTTTGGATAACTTTCTCTTTTTAGCAACAACTTTGGGCATGGGCTTTGTCCTGTTAACCAAGATTATTGCTATCACTCCTGCCTTCTCTGTCCAGAGAGAAAAATGATTTCAAGATGAAGGTCAAAACATTAGGAGTAAAAATGAATCACATCTTTTGTTCACAGAGTGATGTCTTATTAGTATCCTCCTAGATTTGAAGGAGACTATATAACCATTTTGCTATTTGTTTTTGCTTATCATATTCTAAAGGAAGCATTTTCCCCTATACACAGATAGCTGTATGTGCTCAAAAAAAAAGTATTGAATGAAATGAAAAAAACTACGTATCTCAAAAACCATCCTTATCCCCTATAACCACAGAGAAAAAAAGGTCACAGAAAAAAAGAAATAGTTAATGTTGAAAAGAATGTGGGAATATTGGAAAATTAATATGCTGCTTGTAGGGAAAAATGTGAATTGGTCTGCTTTACACATATATACAGCATATATGACTCAAAAACCCAACTATTAAGCTTATGCCTCGAGGAAATTAAAAATAGAAAGAACATATATATATATATATGTATATATGTATATATATATATATATATACATATATATATACCAAAATATGATAACAATTATTTGAAGTTGTGAAAGAATAAAATGTCAATTGTTTATAGCCTCTGATTCAGAGGTTCCCTTTCAGGATATATAGAGAGATAGGCTTCAAAGGCATAAAACACTTGGCCTAAAATGAATTTAAGTTCAATTCTGACCTCAGGCACTTACTATTCAAGTGACCCTCAACAAGTCACTCAGGCCCAGTTTCTTCATCAGTATAAGGGAGATAACAATAGTGTCTACCTTTCAGGATTGTTGTGAAGATGAGATAATATTTGCAAAAGCTCTTTCCCCAGGAACTTAGCCTGGAACTTAATAGGCACCATAAAAATGCATATTCCTTTCTTTCCCCTACCCCTTTATTTAACACCAACAAAATTTACATCAACCAGTGACGCTCACAATAACTACATTGTATAACTAACATAACTATTATTAAACCCATTTTGTATATCAAGAAATGGGCTCAGATAACTTTGTTCAAAGTCACATGTAAATGATACAAGCTTCAAGTTTATAGTTTTCTAATTTGTGTGTACACATAGTACAACATACACATGAATGTTCTATATGTAACTCTTATATTTATAATTTATCTGTTTACATAATTACAATTTATATGTAAATTTGAATTTATAATTTATATATAAGTATCTAATTTATCCACATTGATAAAATTAAAATAGTTTTGAAAAGTTAAAAGAACCATATAAATAGAAAATGTTATGAAATATCAAATATTTAGAGTTAGGACCACAAATGCCATATTGTGCATTGTTATGGGCCAGAACTTGAAACAAGTTACTAAGTGGAATTGAGGAGACAATGGTTAAATTTAGTTTAGCATTGATTTAATCTTACAATAAATAATGGCTTCTTAGTGATATAACCATTGGTGTATACTCAGTGTGGAGCATATAAACTAGGAGCCTTAGCCAGGATTGATATTCGGAGAGAAGGCAAAGGACTGGTGGCAGGAGTTTAAGCTTTTGGAACCAAGGAGATAGATAGGTCTTGTGGTGATTACTGAACTGAACTAAAATTAAGGCTGCCTCCAGAGATCCCAAGAAAACCTCAACAGAGAACATTGCATTTTAGAGAGAACTTTATAGTGAATGAAAGGAAGAAACATTTATTAAACATCTACTATGTGTGGGGCTGTGTATTAAGTGCTCTACAAATACTATCTAGTTGGGTACTGAAAAGAACCCTGTGATATGGCCCATGATTTAATCCTCACTTTACAGTTGAGGAAACTGAGATAATCAAAAAGACTTCCCCAGAATCACATAGCTAGCTGGATTTGGACTCATCCTCCTGACTGCAGGCTTATTCTTATTCTCCAAATGAGAAAACTGCTATCTAGAGGAGTCAGGTGATTTTACTAAGAATTACATGGGGAGAAAGCATCAAAAGGAAAAATTCAAACTCAAATCCTCTTATGACAATCAATGTTCACTCAATTATTAATCTGGTATCTAACAAAGAAAATAGTTGTTTCTAATACATTCAATCCGTTGGTAACATTGAAAAACTTCAACATTTAGAGATGAGTAGAGCTCCTAAGTACAGCAAATATCCTCCAGAGCATTTTAAATGTGCTCTCTGAAACAACCTTCATTATTCACAGTGATATATCATGGTTGCCCAGGATTTCTCCATTGTCACAAAGGCATACACAATTCAACAAAGACTTCAGTCAGAACAAATGTTCTCAATCTAGTATATGAAACTTATGTAATTAATATTTGATCTGTTATAGACAGCAGTTTTCTATGGAAATATTGTATTTTAGAGGATGGAACAGAAAACAAAAGCTCCAATTAGCTCCTTTTATTAAAAAAAGAATTACCATCATCAAAAAATACTAGATTGTGTATTTCTCAAAGTTCAAATCATATACATACTCAGGTGAATAGAATATTCAGTGCAGTTTCTAATAATAGCAAAAGCCAGTGCTTCTATCCCAGTATAAGAATCTTTGACTCAGCATTTTTTTTCATAGCTAGAAGAAAATTTTTGATAAATAAAAACCTTTGTATTAGGTAGTAAGATCCTTTTATGGATAGGGATGAAGTCACACTAGGGGTAGGAGTATAATGACTGATACACAGTAGAACTAATCAGATACTTCATTAGATATGAAAAAAATAGTTCTACTACAAAACATCTACTCCATTACAAACACCATTAAGTAGTAATACATAGATTTTAAGACATTTTCCTCTTAGAAAAAAGTTATTATTTTCAAAATTATAAGTATTTAGTTTCTTCAAGGTGGTGATTCAAGCCATCTTTAACCTGCAAATATCTTTCATCATTATTTATTTTCCTTCTTGGAACTTACAAATTATAAACTTATAACTAATATTTATCCTAATACTATTCAAAATTGGTTATGTATTTGTATTCTTCTATTCAAAATAACTGAAAATTGGATCTCAAATATACTTATACTGTCTTATTTATTTAATTTATTCATTTTAGTTATTCTCTTAGTGAGACACCAAGATTTAGAGGGAAAACTAGGCAGAGAACAAACAATATTCAAAGAGTAAGCCATTTTTAATAGAAAATTCTCAATTATCAATAATATCCCCACTTAATTCTTTCAAAAGATTTAATGAAAATATGCTCCTGTATGAGCATTGAGAGGAAAGAGTTGCTATAGAGAATCATTGCATTCCATCTGTGTGTGGCAATTGTTCATAGAATTTATATTACCTCACATGTAATGAAGTGAGGAAGTCAAGAAAGCTCAAAGCTCAAAGAACTGACTTGAAAAGAGTATTTGAAAATTTTAACTTCCACCTAAAAATGCTGAGAAACAAATAATAAAACAATCCAACTTCAGTGATTGTATTTTAAAAGTTTGCATATCACAGTGATGTGAGATTACCGGGGAAATTTAATTTGACTTTAAGGGAAAATAAAATCATTCATGAAACAAAGCACATTTTTTCACACTTTGATTTGGACCCTGAGATTATTTGAATTAACTCTTCTCCTGCAAAAAAAAAAAGTGTTATAGAAACCCTCTGTAAAGTCAATATTGGAGAAGAGTACTAATCTTTCTATCTGACTGACTAATCACATCAAATGAAAATTTTATTGTTTTCTGTCATCATTTTAAGGGATATTATTTAATAACCAAGCTTACATAATTATGTTGTAATATGCTAAAATGGCCTTCTATTGAAGGTCTTTGTGAATATCAAAATGATAGTTAATTATCTACATATAGATTCACAATAATATTTGAAATTTAAGTCTTCTGGTATATTTTGGGAATATATAACCCACTTCCATTCCCTTAGGTTAATGTGCTCTGGAAATGCAAATGATCCCCAAATAAACAGTATTAAAGAGGGAAATTTGCTTTAGAAAGCTAAATAACATACCCTAAATGTAAATTATTCCTGAATTATGTTTTTCTGTAATCCAGTATTGCTGTTCCTTCTAATTAGTATAAATACATGAGTTTTGGTAGCATTAACTAGAGAAGAAAACTGAAGATCTGAATTTAATTGAAGTTCTAAGGCAGTTCATAGTACTACAGATAAAGAATACATGAGTACTATCAAGTTACCTATCATATAAATATACATATGCATTGCCTTAACTGCTCCATTTTGGGATTATTTCACAAATATTTATAACTTCTAGTCTTAAAGAGTAGCTTGGAGGCAATGAAAGTTAGTTGTCCAGAGTTATTCAGACAATATATATCAGATACTCCTGATTCAAAGATTCCTCTATTTACTATATCATGCTACCTCAGACTGAGTTTGCTTTCCACAAAAATCTAATTATTTTTCATATTTTCTGTTGCCTGGCTAAGTTTTTCCATCTTTTATGTAGGAAATACAGAGATGATGGGAAGGTTATCTATGCTATGCTGCCATACCTTAGAAAATAAACAAGAAAAAACAACAATCTGGGCAGAGATGTTTTTAATGAATCACTTCAAATTAGCAACAAGTTTAGAGAAAATATAATGTCAAAGAGAAAAAAAAAACAATATATAATGAAAGATAAGCATTTTTATCAATCTGAATTTGAAATGCAAATTGCAATAAGATCTGCTATTTAATTCTATGGATATTTTTTCCCCTAAACATAAAGGAGTTAAATTATGGCACTAATACAAAATAAGCATGCTATCAAAATAGGTACATCGTCTTTGTGTGGGGGGAAAAGCTTTTGTGATGAATACCAGAATAGATTAGCTGTTAAATCTTATAAATGAGAGATGGAAAGTCTCTAGTCAATCTTTCTGTCATGGAGAATGTTTCCCTGCAGTAGATTTTCAAATGCTTTGTCCAGTTTGGCTTTAAATGATTCAGGCTAAAGGTCTACTGGGAGACTGTTCCTCTGCCTAATAGACTTAGCATTAGGAAATTAGGTTATATGTTAGTTACAGAGGGGGAAGAAGTGCCCCACATCTCTGTAGGTTCTCAGAACTACCGAATATATGTCATCATTCCTGGAATTCTGGATAGAGACCATGACAATTCCTGGACTTAAAAAAAATACAAATTTACCAGAATTTCAGATCCTTTGATAAGATTTGAGCACTATATCCTGCAAGCAAAATATAGAATCTTCCAGGAACTGCTGGGTTGATTTTGAGAGGTAATGTTCTAAAGCAAAAACAAGTTACAAATCTAGGATTTCCAACATTTCAGAATGTATAAAATATATTTAATATTTTACATAAGAAACCGATTCTAATATAGAAGGACAATTTGAAGTTTCACTGTCCAATTTTACAAGGAATTCAGAGAAAGAAAAGATATTTATTTAAAAGGGTCTAATAATCAAAAAGAACTTTATTTAAATAGAATTCTGTAATAAATAAGATCCAGTTGTTGAGTACAACCATTATCAGAGTAAGATTTTCATATATTTTGCTTAGAGGGAAACATACTATAATACCATCAATGATTTACTTTCAGTCTGCCTGCACGTTAACAGATAAGGTACACAGAAACAATCTGTTAAGTTCCTACTAGGACATATGTCAAAAATTTAGCTACTCAACCAAGAAAAATTAATCAACACTGATGAAGAATTATATTTTTACCTTAGTCAACAAAATAATAGAAGTTGCTCTAGATTACCTTGGGCACAGAGAATGAAGCTGGTATCCATCATTCTTTTAAATCAGAAAATACAGATTCTCTAATTTTGAAGGAAGGGTTTCTACCTGAATTTTCACTTTTTTTTTTTCTTCTGGAGTACATAGCAACCCTAGATACCCTAACATTTTCCAGCTACATTAGAAAAAAGAAATTTTTTTTTCAAAAAAGAGGTAGAAACAAGGAAACCTAAATATTATATTAGAACTAATAATGTTGGAGACTTCCGGTTAAGATGGCGGAGAGGAGGCTCACAGCTGCATAAGCTCCACGCTTTCTCTCACTATCCATTTCATTACAAGCCTCTGAATCAATGCTTGACTGAAAAAAACCCACAAATAGTTACCAAGAGAAGCCATCCTTGAGATCCGCCAAGAAAGGTCTGTCTTTACTGGAGGGCTGGGGCGGTTTTAGATCGGGCGCAGGCGGCGGGCAGCGGCAGTGAGGGCACAGGAGCAGACTGGAGAGGGGGTGGAGAGTGATCGTAGCCGTCTCTGCGGGGAGAGCTTCGCTACAGGTTTGGATACTTTACTCCAGCAGCAAGTCAGCAGCCCAGCAGAGAAGCTAAAAACACCGGGGCTGAAGAATACAACCCCAAACAGCTGGAGTCTCTCAGGAACTGGCCGCCCCCCCCCTTCCCCCCCCTCAGTGACTCAGCACGCTTTGGGATCTCAGAGCGCAGGCGCAGCACAGTCCTGCTAGTGCCTCACTGCTGCCCCCTGCAGTCTGTAGAGGAAACTCGATAACACACCCAGCCCCCCCCCCCCCAAAAAGAAAGACTCCAGTTTTTTCTGTTTTTCTTTGGTAGTTTGTCTCTGATTAATAGACAGAATGAGCAAGAAGCTGAAGAGGACTTTAACCCTTGACAGCTTCTATACAGATAGAGAGCAGACTCTAAATCCTGAGGAGACTAAAAACAGGCAGTCCCCAGGTGAATCCCCAAAGGAGGAGATCGTCTGTTCCTCAGCACAGATGAACCTCATAGAAGTGATTAAAAAGGCTCTCACAAGGGAGCTAGAAGAAAAATGGGGAAAGCAGAGTGAGGCTTGGCAAAAGGAGAGGGAAGCTTGGGAAAAGGAGAGGGAGGCTTGGCAAAAGAGACTGGAGAAAGTTAAAGAGAGAGTGGATAAAGAAGTAAAATCCTTGAAAAATAGGATTAGTGAACTGGAAACAGAAAACAGCTCTCTAAAAAACAAAATTGGTGAAATGGAAAAAAATTCCACAGAACAAAAGAACTCAATTGGACAATTAGAAAAAGATTTTAAAAAAGTGAGTGAAGAGAATACTTCACTGAAAATCAGAATTGAACAAGTGGAATTGAATGACTCGAGGAGACAAGAAGAATCAGTCAAGCAAATCCAAAAAAATCAAACAATGGAGAAAAATGTGAAATACCTTCTGGGGAAGACAACAGACCTGGAAAACAGATCCAGGAGAGACAATCTGAGAATCATTGGACTCCCAGAAAAACATGATGAAAAAAAGAGCCTGGACACTGTCTTCCAGGAAATTATCAAAGAGAACTGCCCAGAAGTCATAGGAACAGAGGAAAAAATAAACATTGAAAGGATTCATCGATCACCCACTGAAAGGGATCCTAAAATCAAAACACCAAGGAATATAGTGGCCAAATGCCAGAACCCTCAGATGAAAGAAAAAATATTGCAAGCGGCTAGAAAAACCCAATTCAAGTATCAAGGAGCCACAATAAGGATCACCCAGGATCTGGCAGCATCCACATTAAAAGATCGAAGGGCCTGGAATATGATATTCCGAAAGGCTAAGGAACTTGGTATGCAACCAAAAATAACTTACCCAGCGAGAATGAGCATCTTTTTCCAGGGAAGAAGATGGACATTCAACGAAGTAAGCGAATTTCATCTATTTCTGATGAAAAAACCAGAACTTAACAAAAAGTTTGATCTACAAATATAGAACTCAAGAGAAATCTAAAAAGGTAAAGATTAATCTTGGGAACTATATTTTGACTATATAGATGTATAAAGAATACATGTATACCTTGTTCTAGAAATTGATGTGGAAAGGACATTGTACCAGAAAAAGGGTAAAGTGGGGGTAGTACATCTCATGAAGAGGCATAGGAAACCTATTATATCTGAGAGAAAGAATGGAGGGGGATGAATATAGTGGGTATCTTACTGCCTTCAGAATTGGCTTTAAGTGAAAAATCTTAAGACATATTCAATCTATGGTGAAACTTCTCCCATCTCATTGAAAAGTGAGAAGGGAAAAGTGAAAAGGGAAGGAATAAGCTAAGCAGAAGGGAATACGGGAACTGGGAGGGAAAGGGGTAAGATAGGGGGAGGAACTCTAAGGTGGGGGGAGGGATACTAAAAAGGGAGGGCTGTGAGAAGCAAGGGGTGCTCACAAGCTTAATACTTGGAAGGGGGGAAAGGGGAAAGAAGGGAGGAAAGCATAAACCGGGGTTAACAAGATGGCAAGTAATACAGAATTGGTCATTCTAACCATAAACGTGAACGGGGTAAACTCCCCCATAAAGAGGAAGCGGTTAGCAGAATGGATTAAAAGCCAGAATCCTACAATATGTTGTTTACAGGAAACACACCTGAAGCGGGGAGATACATGCAGGTTAAAGGTAAAAGGTTGGAGCAAAATCTACTATGCTTCAGGTGAAGTCAAAAAAGCAGGGTAGCCATCCTGATCTCAGATCAAGCTAAAGCAAAAATTGACCTAATTAAAAGAGATAAGGAAGGACACTATATCTTGCTAAAGGGTAGCATGGATAATGAAGCACTATCTATATTAAACATATATGCACCAAGTGGTGTAGCATCTAAATTCTTAAAAGAGAAACTAAGAGAGCTGCAAGAAGAAATAGACAGTAAAACTATAATAGTGGGAGATCTTAACCTTGCACTCTCAGAATTAGATAAATCAAACCACAAAATAAATAAGAAAGAAGTCAAAGAGGTAAATAGAATACTAGAAAAGTTAGATATGATAGATCTCTGGAGAAAATGTAATGGAGACAGAAAGGAATACACTTTCTTTTCAGCAGTTCATGGAACCTATACAAAAATTGACCATATATTAGGACATAAAAACCTCAAACTCAAATGCAGTAAGGCAGAAATAGTAAATGCATCCTTTTCAGACCACGATGCAATGAAAATTACATTCAACAAAAAACCAGGGGGAAGTAGACCAAAAAATAATTGGAAACTAAATAATCTCATACTAAAGAATGATTGGGTGAAACAGCAAATCATAGACATAATTAATAACTTCACCCAAGAAAACGATAATAATGAGACATCATACCAAAATGTATGGGATGCAGCCAAAGCGGTAATAAGGGGAAATTTCATATCTCTAGAGGCCTATTTGTATAAAATAGAGAAAGAGAAGGTCAATGAATTGGGTTTGCAATTAAAAATGCTAGAAAAGGAACAAATTAAAAACCCCCAGTCAAACACTAAACTTGAAATTCTAAAAGTAAAAGGTGAGATCAATAAAATTGAAAGTAAAAAAACTATTGAATTGATTAATAAAACTAAGAGTTGGTTCTATGAAAAAACCAACAAAATAGACAAACCCTTAGTAAATCTGATTAAAAAAAGGAAAGAGGAAAATCAAATTGTTAGTCTTAAAAATGAAAAGGGAGAACTCACCACTAACGAAGAGGAAATTAGAGCAATAATTAGGAGTTACTTTGCCCAACTTTATGCCAATAAATTCGACAACTTAAATGAAATAGAAAAATACCTCCAAAAATACAGCTTGCCCAAACTAACAGAGGAAGAAGTAAATATCCTAAACAGTCCCATCTCAGAAAAAGAAATAGAACAAACTATCAATCAACTCCCTAAGAAAAAATCCCCAGGACCAGATGGATTTACATGTGAATTCTACCAAACATTTAAAGAACAATTAACTCCAATGTTATATAAACTATTTGAAAAAATAGGGATTGAAGGAGTCCTACCAAACTCCTTTTATGACACAGATATGGTACTGATACCTAAACCAGGTAGGCTGAAAACAGAGAAAGAAAATTATAGACCAATCTCCCTAATGAATATTGATGCTAAAATCTTAAATAAAATATTAGCAAAAAGATTACAGAAAATTGTCACCAGGATAATACACTATGACCAAGTAGGATTTATACCAGGAATGCAGGGCTGGTTCAATATTAGGAAAACTATTAGCATAATTGACTATATCAATAACCAAACAAACAAAAACCACATGATCATCTCAATAGATGCAGAAAAAGCATTTGATAAAATCCAACATCCATTCCTAATAAAAACACTTGAGAGCATAGGAATAAATGGACTTTTCCTTAAAATAGTCAGGAGCATATATTTAAAACCATCAGTAAGCATCATATGCAATGGGGAAAAACTGGAACCTTTCCCAGTAAGATCTGGAGTGAAGCAAGGTTGCCCACTATCACCATTATTATTTAATATCGTATTAGAAACACTAGCCTCGGCAATAAGAGTCGAGAAAGATATAAAAGGAATTAGAGTAGGCAATGAGGAAACCAAACTATCACTCTTTGCAGATGATATGATGGTATACCTAGAGAACCCCAGAGATTCTACCAAAAAGCTATTGGAAATAATTCATAATTTTAGCAAAGTAGCTGGCTACAAAATAAATCCCCATAAATCCTCAGCATTTTTATACATCACCAACAAAACCCAACAGCAAGAGATACAAAGAGAAATTCCATTCAGAATAACTGTTGATACCATAAAATATTTGGGAATCTATCTACCAAAGGAAAGTCAGGAATTATATGAGCAAAATTATAAAAAAGTCTCCACACAAATAAAGTCAGACTTAAATAATTGGAAAAATATTAAGTGCTCTTGGATCGGCCGAGCGAACATAATAAAGATGACAATACTCCCTAAACTAATCTATTTATTTAGTGCTATACCAATCAGACTTCCAAGAAAATATTTTATTGATCTAGAAAAAATAACAACAAAATTCATATGGAACAATAAAAAGTCGAGAATCTCAAGGGAATTAATGAAAAAAAAATCAAATGAAGGTGGCCTAGCTGTACCTGATCTAAAATTATATTATAAAGCAGCAGTCACCAAAACCATTTGGTATTGGCTAAGAAATAGATTAGTGGATCAGTGGAAAAGGCTAGGCTCACAAGACAGAATAGTCAATTATAGCAATCTAGTGTTTGACAAACCCAAAGCCCCTAACTTCTGGGAAAAGAATTCATTATTTGATAAAAACTGCTGGCATAATTGGAAATTAGTATGGCAGAAATTAGGCATGGACCCACACTTAACACCATATACCAAGATAAGATCAAAATGGGTCTATGACCTAGGCATAAAGAACGAGATTATAAATAAATTAGAGGAACATAGAATAGTTTATCTCTCAGACTTGTGGAGGAGAAAGAAATTTGTGACCAAAGATGAACTAGAGACCATTACTGATCACAGAATAGAAAATTTCGATTACATCAAATTAAAAAGCCTTTGTACAAATAAAACTAATGCAAACAAGATTAGAAGGGAAGCAACAAACTGGGAAAACATTTTCACAGTTAAAGGTTCTGATAAAGGCCTCATTTCCAAAATATATAGAGAACTGACTCAAATTTATAAGAAATCAAGCCATTCTCCAATTGATAAATGGTCAAAGGATATGAACAGACAATTTTCAGAGGATGAGATTGAAACTATTACCACTCATATGAAAGAGTGTTCCAAATCATTATTGATCAGAGAAATGCAAATTAAGACAACTCTGAGATACCACTACACACCTGTCAGATTGGCTAAGATGACAGGAAAAAATAATGATGAATGTTGGAGGGGATGCGGGAAAACTGGGACACTAATGCATTGTTGGTGGAGTTGTGAACGAATCCAACCATTCTGGAGAGCAATCTGGAATTATGCCCAAAAAATTATCAAATTGTGCATACCCTTTGATCCAGCAGTGTTTCTATTGGGCTTATATCCCAAAGAAATACTAAAGAAGGGAAAGGGACCTGTATGTGCCAAAATGTTTGTAGCAGCCCTGTTTGTAGTGGCTAGAAACTGGAAAATGAATGGATGCCCATCAATTGGAGAATGGCTGGGTAAATTGTGGTATATGAATGTTATGGAATATTATTGCTCTGTAAGGAATGACCAGCAGGATGAATACAGAGAGGCTTGGAGAGACCTACATGGACTGATGCTAAGTGAGATGAGCAGAACCAGGAGATCATTATACACTTCGACAACGATATTGTATGAGGACATATTTTGATGGAAGTGGATTTCTTTGACAAAGAGACCTGAGTTTTAATTGATAAATGACGGACAAAAGCAGCTACACCCAAAGAAAGAACACTGGGAAACGACTGTAAACTATCTGCATTTTTGTTTTTCTTCCCGGATTATTTATACCTTCTGAATCCAATTCTCCCTACGCAACAAGAGAACTGTTCGGTTCTGCAAACATATATTGTATCTAGGATATACTGCAACATATCCAACATATAAAGGACTGCTTGCCATCTAGGGGAGGAGGTGGAGGGAGGGAGGGGAAAAAAAAATCGGAACAGAAACGAGTGTCAATTTAATGTAATTTTTAAATAAAAAATTAAAAAAAAAAGAAAAAAAAGAACTAATAATGTTATGCCACAGTTCTCTTTTATTGTCCTGACTCAGTTTCCCTAATTATCCTGACCCAGTTCTGCCTCAGTTTCCTTAATTGTTTTGCTCAACCACTCTTCCCTCCTAATCATGATGATCCAGATAAGGAGAAAGACCTTCTATCTTAGGCACCATCAGAATGTTGGGTGCTTCTCCCCACACTGTAATCCCAATTATCAGATATCCCCCATGCCTCACCTCACCCTGTCAGAACCGGATTGTCAGAGTCTCATTCCCGTTCTCAGCACCCTGACTCCGCCCCTGCCTCGCTCTACTCCCTGAGTCTGAGCCATGTGTATATAGGTCATTGAGATCTCACATTGTTTGCTGGATTCTTGGAGATGATAGTCTCATTCAGCCCTGGGACCAAACCATGGATCCATTTGGTCCCAGTAAATCTCTGCCTTTAAATAAATTATTAAATATTCTCTAATCTCTATGTTGCCTCAGTTTCTCTGCCATTACAATACCAAAAGATTTCCAATAACGAAAACTTTACATTATTTTCATTTTAATGATCTAGTTTAAAGACAGTGAACAAGATTTTCAACAGGTTTATTTTTCATTTTAAAGCTTCTAATATGATGCTACCTATTAGTTATATACTTAAACTAGCCAATTCCTTTTTGCTTCTGGGAGTAGTTTATATTATTAATTGTTTTCTGAAATTGGGGAAAGACCACTGAAGTTGGTTAAGTAGTAGTTGGAATAGGAAAAGAATAATTGAATTTTAATATGTATGGCACACGCACACACACACACACACACACACACACACACACACATATATATATGACGTTACTCTGCTGTCCTGAAACTGAACAAGTTCAGAAAGAATCTGGGTTCAAATTCACTTGCTACTTATGTGATCTTGAACAAATCAATTTACCTCTATGGACCTCAGATCCCTCATCTATAATAGGAAAGAAATCCTTAACAATTCTAATGAAATCTATCTGGGAGTGTGGATAAAGGGACTGAATATTCATAAGAGTTAACTGAATAACATAGGAAAGGGCATTTGATCATCTTCTGGGTATCTCAGGGTACTAGAAACAGTAGAAACAAGTAATTAAAACTTGTTGGAGAAATAAATTTAGTCTGTATCCTTTATTTTACATATGAGGAAATGAAGACTAGTGGGGGGGGGCGCTTTTTTATTCTCCCTGGGTAGGTAAGGGGAGAAGTAGATAAAGAATAATATCCCTTTTAATATATACTTTAACATATTTATGGATTATCTGCCATCTAGGGGAAAGGGGCAGGGGGAGAGGAGAGGAAAAGTTGGAACAGAAGGTTTTGCAAGGGTCAATGTTGAAAAACTACCCATGCATATGTTTTGTAAATAAAAAGCAATAATAAAAAAAGAATATCCCTTTCCTTAAAATGTTAACATGTATTCTCACCACCATGGATTAGTTACCATTTTTTAAAAAGTTAATTTATTGTATGAAAAAAACAGTGCTATTTTCATAATTTTATTCCTGGAAAAGGCACACTTCCTGATCTAGAGTTAGTGGACTCAAAATTCAGAATAAGAAACACATTTTTACACATGACTAAAAAAGAAATTTGGATATTATGATGATCTTATTTTTTCATTTCACTGTTCTTCAATTGGGGTGGTATGAAACTAGGAGACAGAGAAATAAATCAAATTAATTTTAAACAAAAGTAATCAGCAACAAAAAATGAGAACTAAATTAAAAACTTTTGAGAAAGCTGATTTTTATTATCCAACACAAGTAGAATCCCCAAATCTTAGCATATGTGGCTATTTTGTATTTAAAATCCTTATCAATTGTTAAATAGCAATGGAAAAAAGTAGTGGTGCAAGTAAAATACTTATCAGTGAAACTCCTTTTCCAAACATATCTGAAGTTGTTTACTCTTTTATGTCTTATAATTCTACCTATCAATATATATTGACAGTTTAAATCAGGATTCCTTATCCTCCATACTATATAGCAACATCATTCTTTATGTTTTCTTTCAGCTTACAGTGTGGTCAAGTTTCCTGCTTTGTTTGAGAAAAAGTGTCACTCTGAGTTCAGCATGTAAGGCAATAAAGCTGAAATGATTGCCAAACATTATCAAATGTCATTTTTTGGTTTTGTTTTATTTTATTAGTTTTACTAATAGGAAAATACATAATATATCAGGAAAAGAGTATATATAAAATAAATCTTTTAATTCTAGGTTAAGAAAACCTAATGCCATAACTTATTCAGTCATTTCCCAAATTATAGAAACTCCTATACTTTACCAATGCAAAAAAGTTATTATAAGCATATGTATACATATGAGTGTTTTTCTCTTTCTTTGATCTCTTTGGGGGTAGAGACCTCTTGTCCCCATTCACCATCATTGCTTTTAGACTTCTTTGGACCTCTACATTATACCTTCTTTTCCTTAAAACTCATAACTGGGAAATCTCATTATCTCACAATTCTAAATAGCCTTTCACATTTCATCAGTATCCTCTGTCCCTCTAAGGATATATGGTCTCTATTTAAGGAAAAAATTTGGCACAGTCTTCTCCCAATTTGCCATCAGCTCTACTGCTTTTGAACCTTTTCAACATGGTTCCCTCCAACTGAATACATCCCCTCCCCTTTTCTTTTTACTTTATCTTATCCTTTTCTGTTTTCTTTTATATCTTGTTTTCCCTCATTAGATTGTAAACTCCTTGATTACTTTTATTAACATCCTAACATTTAGCAAACTATTGGGGGCTTACTAAGTGCTTAATAAATATTACCTATAGAGATATTCCTTGTATAAAGATCAAAGAACATGTTTAGTTTTGTAACTATTTGTAAATAGTTCAAAATTATTTTTTTAGAATGACTGAATCAGTTTACATCTCCACCAATAGAATATTAGCATACCTGTCTTTCCACAGCCCATCTAGAGTTTGTCATTTCTATTTTTTTACTTTGCCAATTTTGGGTTTGAGTGGGAAAACTAATTTCTCAAATTATTAGTGATTTGGAGCATTTTTCTATGTGGTTATTGGTACCTTAGATTCCTTCCTTCGAAAACTGCTTTGTGTAGTCTTTGACTATTAATCAATTGGATCAAGGTTCTTATTCTTAAATATTAAATCCATTCCCTATCTTAAAAGTCAGACATTTACCAGAAAAACCTTTAAAATGTTTGTATGAACTATTTTCTCTTGATTTTATCAATGTAAAACCTTTTCTTTAAGTTTATATAATCAAACCCTCTTCATTATCTTCATTCTTTCAGTGATTTTCTAACTTTTTTTGAAAATATTTGATTTTTGTTTTTATTTATTTTGTTAATAGAGTGGATGTAACACACCTCCTTTGACTGATATGCCATATAGCTTAGTTACTACAATAACAATTACTGTAGGAAAATGTTGCTATTTTAAGATATTCTTAAATTTTTTGTTGTGTTTTCTGTCTTCCAATTTGGAAATGCTAGAGCACTATGAAATAAATGTGTTAAACTATAAAGTAGCTCAGATACATGTTCTAGATACTGAAAGAGCAGTTTCCAGTTAGGCAATGATTATAGATAGTAGCAGAGACCACTACTAAAGCCAACAATGGATTCTTTAGTCATCTTCCAATGGTAAAATTCTTTTAGTACTGAGGTCAGTAAGGTATTTCAGGGCCAATTCCTAATAATGATCAATATAATAATATCTAGAATAAGATACAAACTGGGAAGCAATAGAGCCAAATTTCTCTTGACATTTAAAATTTTTCATGATTTAATTTATTCTACACATTACTCCCCTTCACACAGTTTGCTTTTTTTCAGTTCTTAATTTCTAATTGATTTCCCTGTGTTCATTTATCCAGACAGAAGCATTTTAATTGTCAATGGATTAGGGACTCACTCTATTTTTCTCCCCTTTGAAAAAAAGCCATAAGAGGGGAAGAAAGGGAAATAGACATTCATATAGCACTCCCATATGTGAGGCACTGTACTAAGTATTTTGCAAATGTGTTTTTACTGGATCTGGGTCTTTACAACAACCCTGTGATGCTTAGTGCTATTATTAATTCCCATTTTACAGTTGAAGAAACTGATTTCTCCAGTGTTACATAACTAGAATAATCTGAGGCTGAATTTGAATTCATGTCATCTTAGCTTCAAGCCCAGAACACTATACACTATGTCCCCTAGTTTCCCATTTTACTATATATGGATATATATGTGTGGAGACATATAGAATGTATTTTCCAGTTGATAACAATGAATATGTCTTAAGTACAGTTTGGGAGAAAAAATAATTTTAGGTATTATTTGACTTATATGGAATGGGAAAGAAAGTAAAAGAAAAAGACAGAAAAACAGAGATCATGAGAGACAGAAAAAGCAAGAAAGAGAGAGAGAGAGAGAGAGAGAGAGAGAGAGAGAGAGAGAGAGAGAGAGAGAGAGAGAATTGCTCTGTGATTTGAACAGTGGCATGATACTCATTTTACTTCTATGGGACTTGATTTCTGTAAAATGAGAAGAATGGATTATATTATTTCTAGACTTTCTCTTAGATCTAGAGTCCTCGGAAATAACCTATTTAATCCATTTCTCTACCTGCCAACAAAAGCACATTTAGGTTTTTAAGACAGATCTTTACTCACCAGGAAGCTTTTCTCAAAATCTAGCCTAAATCTCTTGCTACATTTTAAGCCCATTTCCTTGGGATCTATATATGAAACATCTGGTCACTTCATAACCATCTACTTCATGACCTGTCATATGCTTGAAGACCATTATTAAGTCACCCTACAGCCTTCCATGATATGACAGACCCTATAAAAATACCATCAGGCACAAAAATCATTAAAAACACCACAAGGCTTCATCATTAAAGACACCATCTGGCATAACTGGAAATGTCAGCAAATGAAGAGCACAAATTGTTGGGCATACTACTGTTTATGCCTTTTAACTGGTCAGCAATGTTAATTATAATTACATCTTCTTTGTGGGATTTTATAGCTTATATGGACAAATGAACATAGCCTCGATTAACTAACTACAGACTAAATAGAAATGGTTCTGATACTAATGTTTCCAAAAGCTATTAGCACTTCTTTCCTTGACAAATATCTCCAAAGCTATCATGTGCTGAGCAAACAGATCAATTGGTTCTGTCTCTAAAGAGTATTCAAGCTCTTTCTTAACTTGTGCTCTACAAATGATGCTCTTTATCATACCAAAAAAAATCATTTTGCCTTTCAGTCTCATAGTCTTGCACTGTGCTTCATAATCTAGTGTTGTTCATGAGAATGCATTCACATTTACAAATAATTTGCTAGTATGCATTCTCATTCTCCATTAGTTTATAGCAGGATAGGGAGAGTGGAGGATTTTGAAGTGAAAAAAATCAAGCAATTTCAAAAGTATGATTAGATATTAATATTACATATGAGCAATGACAGATTTGTTGTCTAGATTCTATCATTTAGCATCCCAGAGTTCTGGCACTCTGCATTCATATGGCATTATGCACTATTTTACAAAAAGTACTTATGCAGAAATGATACATTTTTAGACAAGGCTTCCATATTTTCTCCAGATATTTAGGCTACATTGTGTCATAGTATATTGTTTTAATAAAATACCAACAGCTGGGCTAAAAGATCTACAATGCAAATATTGCAACAATGTTAGTTTGCTAACATATTTATTATATAATATGGGTGAGTTTTCATTTCTTTCACCTTTTTAATATAATATTTTAAATCTTAAAATTGTATTTTAGATTCTATGCTGCTTAAAATGTATCTCTATCCTTTCTCTATCCTTTAAAATCACCAGTTATTTTTGTCTCACACAACTTCTTTGGTCTTTCTGTGTTTATTTTGTATGTCTCCTAATCTCTTTCTGCTCCACTTCAATACAACCTTAGAAAACTTTAGTTTCCATTTTTAATTATTTACATTCATTGCTCCTCCTACATGTGAAAAAATGTTTTTAAAATAAAAGTATGGCTCATTAAATTGCATAATTAGGTAACTATCAAGTTTAAGTAAAATGCAACCTCATAGTAATTTAGTTATAGCCATAAAAATAATGTTGAGTGATTTTCCAGTTCTCTCAGAGTTACTTTATAACACAAAGAGTAGTAAAATATTAGCTCACCAAGAACTACACATCTTTATGGTAGGCTAGCTACTTCCTTCCAAAGGTGCAATTTTGTCCATGAGAATTATTTGTTTTGCTTTCCATGGGGTCCTAGCCAGAAATGACATGGAGGATATGATTATTTACAAAAGAAACAATGGATTCCATTTTAACATATCTTTTCAACATTAATATGAAACTGAAAACATGAAGAAACTTCTCTTCTGTCTCTACTCTGGCTATTTGTTTCCCCCCGCTCTTAAACAGATACTGTACCTTCACATAGATTGAATTACCAGCTTCCACTTTAGGAAGGCAAGGGACAGTACCAAGAAAAGCAGATCTGAAAACAAATTCTGGAAGGTAAAAAATTTCAAAATGAGAAGTAGAATAAAAAATAATCTTTAAGGTACTCCTGTTACATTATGATTTGTAGTTACTTTAAAAATTCATATGTAACTTTCTGAATGAACATTTTCAACCATAACTAAAAGGCACAGTATTTCCTTGGAACAAAATATTATCTGCTTTCCAAATATGACTACAGATTTAAACATAGTTCCAGAAAGTAATTTTACAATATTTTCTGGTGGCTTTCTAATGTCAAATATGGAGACCATCAATAGATACCAATTACCTTTTGCTAAGTGAACACCATAAACCAATTGATTTCTAAACCAGCATTTCTAGTTTGTCAGAAAAGACTTCACTTTAGGAAATCCTGTTTGGAATCAGGACTAGAATGTAACTGAATCATAAACTACTCTCTCTCTTCTTCAACCTCACTATTCTTCATAATCTCTTAGGTAATAAGCTCAAAGAAAGTAGAAAATATCATGTTGTTTCCCTATGTTTTATAAAATTCTACAGGTCATTCAATACAATGACAATTTATGGAGAACTTTAATTTTTCACTGAATACAATGATTTGACTAATCAGTCAAATCAACATCTATGTAGTATTATGCAATTATTCAAGTAAATCATCAGAAGGAAAACTATTCTCTTTTGGGTTGTGAATAAATCTTTTTAACAACAAAGAAAAAAATAAAATTATGTTTGTTTGTTTGTTTTTTGCTATCTCTTTTCAATTGTTATCATAAAAAAGCCAGATCCACCCATTCTTCACTGCCATTGGCAATGGGAAGACCAGGTTTGAATTTCATTAATAAATAACTCAATAACAATAAAAACAGCAAATTAATATTAATCACAAAGTTAGGTCAAATTACAATATTACCAGATAAAGCAGAATGTATTAAGCTCTTGATGACAAGTTTCCCTGCAGTGTGTTTGCTATTTCATAACTACAGTTTAGCTATAGTTGCTTGCTGCCCTTCCTTCTCTCTCCCCATTCTTTTTTAAAGTTCCGGTTGTTACTCAGGTCACACCATCACTATCTTTTTTATAGTACTTGATTTCAGTAGTTACAGAAAAACCAATACATTATGTGGCTGCCAAATAAGCCAAGACTTACCTGGCCTTTGGTGTGTATCAACTTAATATTTTCTTATATCTTTTATCTGGTTATGCATCCCTCCCTGCTTGATGTTTGGACTCAGCAATTTTGTGCACAAATAGGTTGTTTCCATCTTTAACTTCTCTAATCTGAAAATGATCCAAGGGGTGCCCTCAGCCCTTTAACAGGCATAAAGACAAGCAGAGCACTCAAGAGCTCTTATCCTTGGTTGAGGCTAATAGTTTTACCTCTTGGCAATCAGGATTCCTTTTTACCACTGTTATTGGGAGTTAGGAAAAGCAATCTTTAATAGACTAAACATGTTCCATCAGGTTTATCTTGTACTTTAGCTCTAGTTCAGGGGATGTGATTTGAACCAAATTCTTTGTGGCTCTGTATAATAAGTTCTGTAATGATGGAGTTCCACTATATTTGTTTGAAAGCCTTATCCCCCCTTAAAGTGTTCCTCTCAATTTCTCACTTTGGGTACAAGTGTCACTGTGAGTAGAAGAGGAAACCTTTCTCTAACCAGATGAAAGATAGAAGGAGCTAAATTAATAATTAATTATTCTGGGGATTAATAAAGGACACAATAGAGTAGCATAGACATGGAGAACTGGCATTAGCAGCTGAGCACTTAACTTTTAGTGATTTCAGACAACTCCAATACTCCAAGTTGCAGAGAAAG
Source organism: Antechinus flavipes (assembly GCF_016432865.1). Classification (NCBI taxonomy): domain Eukaryota; kingdom Metazoa; phylum Chordata; class Mammalia; order Dasyuromorphia; family Dasyuridae; genus Antechinus; species Antechinus flavipes. Next base: position 368,122,646 of record NC_067400.1, read on the forward strand.
GTTAGATCTATAGTGATAGAAGAATTTCCTAATTGGGTACTTCTTAAATTAATAAAATCATAAATACATTTTTTAAAAAGGAGCATAATTAGAAGTTGTAGAATAGTCTGCAGATTATCAGATTGAATCAACATGTCTACAAATGTTGTTGAACTACCTTATTTTTGAGGCTTTCTTTTTATCTTTTTATTTAAGCTCATTATGTTTGGAAGTAGAAAGTTACATGTGGAAATACAAATTGCTAAAAAGACAAAAAATCAATAAAATTATTTAAAATCAGGGATATCAGATTGTTGATAATAGCAACAATTTCCTCATTTTATAAATGGGGAACAGATGTCCAGAGAGGATTAGTGATTTGTCTAGAATTACATAGAGCAGGCTTCAAACCCAGATCCTTAGATGCCAAATGCAATACATTTTCTATTTCAGTTCACAACAGACTAAGCCCCACTCAGGGATAATCTGACCATCCCAATCTCTTTAACATATGATGCCTAGTATTAAAAATATCGTTGTAGCCAGTGAAATAATAAACATTTGAAGAAGAATATCAAGAGCACCTAAAACATAAAGAAATGAATTCAATTATAGTGATTTATACAAACATTAGTGGTTTGGCTTCTTTTATGATGTTAACATTACTTCAAAAATTAGCTACAATGAAGACTGTGTTGTTATTATTGCGTTGTTGCTTTTGCCCACTAAGGCAATTGAAAATGCTCTGTTTTGTGGCTCTGTTTTACTCATAACTGATCATCTTTTTTTAACTCAAATATCTCATTTTCTCAAGTATTAGCTTTCTAGCTGTTATATAAATGCAATGAAATCAATAGTCAATTAGAAAGTTTAAATGACAATTGAAATAAAACAATTAATAAACCTGAACTATCTTTCAAGGATCTTCTAAATTCTACTTTCTCCATGAAGCCTTATCATCAAGCAATCTGTATCTTACAAGTATAGATTGAGAAATATGTTTGCCAGTAGAGGAGGGAAGGAGAGAAATTTTGTTTTTATTTGTTTTTCATTTCAAAATGGCCAGCATCATATAACTTTAGGGTTTGATGTGATTGCCAAAATAATTAATGGAAACGTTATCAGAAAGTATTAACCAAAAAGAATGTTCCTATTAAGAAAGGTGAAAGTCTCATTCAGACCACATATGGAATATTGTATTCAGCTCTCAATTTTAAAAAGAGATTGGTATAAACTGAAACAAATCCAGAGTAGCAAAAATAGGCTTCTATAATTCTACCATTCCTTGTTCAGCCATAACTATAAGTACCCTCTCCTTTTAATCCTTACAATGGTACCAATTGTCTGACATTGTCATTAGGAAAAGTACATTCAGAAAAATCGCAATACCTTAAGAATTGAAAGGTATATTATGATCATTTTGTCTAACTTCTATCCGAACAACTCCACCATTCCTAACAAGTAATCACCCAGATTTTGCTGACAGATATATAATGAAGGGAAATCTACTCCTTTCCAAAGGAACCTATTGCAGCCTTGAATATTTTTCATTGCTACAAAGTCTCTGTTTACAGAAAATTGGAATCTCTCTCTCTTTATGTTCTTCCTAATGCTCTTCATTACGCAAAGCAAGAGCCAAGTAGTACTTCCAAGAGGAAGTAAAAACGAACTTGATAGCCAAAGTAACTGGATCACAGCATAAATAATGCACTTTTGAGGTTCAGTTTCCTCATGAGTACTTATAAAGTCTTAACTTCAATTCATGTGACAGAACTTTAAAATGCTTGAAGATAGTTATCACATCATCCAAAATCTTCACTTTTTCATATTAAACATTCCCTACTGTCTTCAACTTATTCTCATATGAAGTAAATTCATTCATTCATTTATTTATTTGTTTTTTAGGCACCAATTCAATAGTTTATTAAATGGAGAGATATACTAGGACCAATGGATCCATGTTTGGTCCCAGGGCTAGATGAGACTATCATCTCAAAGAGTCCAGCCCTTAAATATCAGAGGGCAAGCTTATATAAGAACAATGACATAATGGGAAGGTACATGGATGGGGATAACCCATCCCCCTAGGATGACACAATGAAGGGAGGTTACTGATATTCTAATGATATTTAAAATGGATAAACCATTATCCTGTCAAACATTAAGAAGGAATGTCTATAACCTAAAGATATAAAACCTTTTTTTAAAAAATAACTTTTTATTGACAGAACCCATGCTAGTGTAATTTTTTACAACATTATCCCTTGAACTCACTTCTGTTCCGATTTTTCCCCTCTCTCCCTCTATCCCCTCCCTCAGATGGCAAGCAGACCTATACATTTTAAATATGTCATAGTATATCCTAGATACAGAAGGTAGAAATAACTCGGGAAGAAAAACAAAAATGCAAACAGTTTACATTCATTTCCCAGTGTTCTTTCTTTGGGTGTAGCTGCTTCTGGCCATCATCGATCAATTGAATTATTTCTAATACAATTCTTATTAGAATCTCTGGGGTTCTCCAAGTACCATAAACCTATCTGGTTTAGGTATCAGTACCATGTCTGTGTCATAAAAGGAGTTTGGTAGGACTCCTTCAAGTTTTTCAAATAGTTTATATAGCATTGGAGTTAATTGTTCTTTAAATGTTTGGTAGAATTGACATGTAAATCCATCTGGTCCTGGGGATTTTTTTCTTAGGGAGTTGGTTAATAACCTGTTCTATTTCTTTTTCTAAAATGGGACTGTTTAGGATATTTACTTCTTCCTCTGTTAATCTGGGCAAGCTATATTTTTGAAGGTATTCTTCCATTTCATTTAAGTTGTTGAATTTATTGGCATAAAGTTGGGCAAAGTAACTCCTAATTATTGCTCTAATTTCCTCTTCATTAGTGGCGAGTTCTCCCTTTTCATTTTTAAGATTAACAATTTGATTTTCCTCTTTCCTTTTTTTAATCAGATTTACAAAGGGTTTGTCTGTTTTGTTGGTTTTTTCATAGAACCAACTCTTAGTTTTATTAATTAATTCAATAGTTTTTTTTTTACTTTCAATTTTATTGATCTCTCTTTTTATTTTTAGAATTTCAAGTTTAGTGTTTGACTGGGGGGGAGTTTAATTTGTTCCTTTTCTAGCATTTTTAGTTGCAAGCCCAATTCATTGAGCTGCTCTTTCTCTATTTTATGCAAGTAGGCCTCTAGAGATATGAAATTTCCCCTTATTAATGCTTTGGCTGAATCCCACACATTTTGGTATGACGTCTCATTATTGTCATTTTCTGGGGTGAAGTTATTAATTATGTCAATGATTTGCTGTTTCACCTAATCATTTTTTAGTATGAGATTATTTACTTTCCAATTATTTTTTGGTCTATTTTCCCCTGGCTTTTTGTTGAATGTAATTTTCACTGTATCATGGTCAGAGAAGGATGCATTTACTATTTCTGCCTTACTGCATTTGAGTTTGAGGTTTTTATGTCCTAAAATATGGTCAATTTTTGTATAGGTTCCATGAACTGCTGAAAAGAAAGTGTACTCCTTTCTGTCTCCATTTAGTTTTCTCCAGAGATCTATCATGTCTAACTTTTCTAGTATTCTATTAACCTCTTTGACTTCTTTCTTATTTATTTTGTGGTTTGATTTATCTAATTTTGAGAGTGCAAGGTTGAGATCTCCCACTATTATAGTTTTGCTGTCTATTTCTTCTTGCAGCTCTCTTAATCTCTCTTTTAAGAATTTAGATGCTACACCACTTGGTGCATATATGTTTAATATTGATATTGCTTCATTATCTATGCTACCCTTTAGCAAGATATAATGCCCTTCCTTACCCCTTTTAATTAGATCAATTTTTGCTTTTGTTTGATCTAAGATCAGGATGGCTACCCCTGCTTTTTTTGATTTCACCTGAAGCATAGTAGATTCTGCTCCAACTTTTTATCTTTACTCTGTATGTATCTCCCTGCTTCAGGTGTGTTTCCTGTAAACAACATATTGTAGGATTCTGGCTTTTATTGACCCACACTTAACACCATACACCAAGATAAGATCAAAATGGGTTCATGACCTAGGCATAAAGAATGACATTATAAATAAATTGGAAGAGCATAGGATAGTTTACCTCACAGACCTGTGGAAGAGGGAGGAATTTATGACCAAAGAAGAACTAGAGATCACTATTGACCACAAAATAGAAAATTTTGATTATATCAAATTGAAAAGTTTTTGTACAAATAAAACAAATGCAGACAAGATTAGAAGGGAGGCAATAAACTGGGAAAACATTTTTACAATCAAAGGTTCTGATAAAGTCCTCATTTCCAAAATATATTGAGAATTGACTCTAATTTATAATAAATCAAACCATTCTCCAATTGATAAATGGTCAAAGGATATAAACAGACAATTCTCATATGAATAAATTAAAACTATTTATACCCATATGAAAATATGCTCCAAATCATTATTAATCAGAGAAATGCAAATTAAGACAACTCTGAGATACCATTTCACACCTGTCAGATTGGCTAGAATGACAGGGAAAGATAATGTAGAATGTTGGAGGGGTCAGGGACACTGATACATTGTTGGTGGAATTATGAACACATCCAGCCATTCTGGAGAGCAATTTGGAACTATGCTCAAAAAGTTATCAAACTGTGCATACCCTTTGATCCAGCAGTGTTTCTACTGGGCTTATACCCCAAAGAGATACTAAAGAAAGGAAAGGGACCTGTATGTGCCAAAATGTTTGTGGGAGCCCTGTTTGTAGTGGCTAGAAGCTGGAAAATGAAAGGATGCCCATCAATTAGAGAATGGCTGGGTAAATTGTGGTATATGAATGTTATGGAATATTATTGTTCTATAAGGAATGACTAGCAGGATGAATACAGAGAGGACTGGCGAGACTTACATGAACTGATGCTAAGTGAAACGAGCAGAACCAGGAGATCATTATATACCTCAACAACGATACTGTTTGAGGATATATTCTGATGGAAGTGGATCTCTTCGATAAAGAGAGTTAATTCAGATCAAAGATGGACAGAAGCAGCTACACCCAAAGAAAGAGCACTGGGAAATGAATATAAACTGCTTGCATTTTTGTTTTTCTTCCCAGGTTATTTCTGCCTTCTGAATTCAATTCTCCCTGTGCAACAAGAAAACTGTTTAGTTCTGCACACATATATTGTATCTAGGATATACTGTAACCTATTCAACATATAAAGGACTGCTTGCCATCTAGGGGAGGGGGTGGAGGGAGGGAGGAGAAAAATTGGAACAGAAATGAATGCAAGGGATAATGCTGTAAAAAATTACCCTGGCATGCGTTCTATCAATAAAAACTTATTTAAAAAAAAAAAAAAAGGATTCTGGCTTTTAATCTAATCTGCTAACTGTTTCCTCTGTATGGGGGAGTTTTCCCTATTCACATTTATGGTTAAAATGACCAATTCTGTATTACTTGCCATCTTGTCAACCCCTGTTTATGCTTTTCTCCCTTCTTTACGCCTTACCTCCCTCCCCAGTATTAAACTTGTGAGCACCACTTGCTTCTCACAGCCCTTCCTTTTTAGTATCCCTTCCCTCGCCTTAGAGTTCCTCCCCCTATCTTACCCCTTTCCCTCCCTATTTCTGTATTCCCTTCTGCTTAGCTTATTCCTTCCCTTTTCACTTTTCCCTTCTCACTTTTCAATGAGGTGGGAGAAGTTTCACCATAAATTGAATATGTCTAAAATTTTTCTCTTAAAGCCAATTCTGAAGGCAGTAAGATACCCACTATATTCATCCCCCTCCATTCTTTCTCTCAGATATAATAGGTTTCCTTTGCCTCTTCATGAGATGTAGTACCCCCACTTTACCCATTTTCTGGTACAATATCCTTTCCACATTTAGTTTCTAGAACAAGGTATACATGTATTCTGTATACATCTTTATAGCAAAATATAGTTCCCAAGATTTCTTTTTACCTTTTTAGGTTTCTCTTGAGTTCTATATTTGTAGATCAAACTTTTTGTTAAGTTCTGTTTTTTTCATCGAAAATAGGTGAAATTCGCTTATTTTGTTGGATGTCCATCTTCTTCCCTAGAAAAAGATGCTCATTCTGACTGGGTAAGTTATTTTTGGTTGCATACCGAGTTCCTTAGCCTTTTGGAATATCATATTCCAGGCCCTTTGATCTTTTAATGTGGACACTGCTAGATCCTGGATAATCCTTATTATAGCTCCTCTATATTTGAATTGGGTTTTTCTAGCCACTTGCAGTATTTTTCCCTTCGTCTGAGGGTTCTGGCATTTGGACACTATATTTCTTGGTGTTTTGATTTTAGGATCCCTTTCAGTAGATGATCAATGAATTCTTTCAATTTCTATTTTACCTCTGTTTCTATGACTTCTGGGCAGTTCTCTTTGATTATTTCCTGGAAAATAGTGTCCAAGCTTTTTTTTCATCATATTTTTCTGGGAGTCCAATAATTCTCAGATTGTCTCTCCTAGATCTGTTTTCCAGGTCTGTTGTTTTCTCAAGAAGGTATTTCACATTTTTTTTTTCCATCGTTTGATTTGTTTTTTTTTTTTTTTTTTTTTGGTTTTGCTTGACTAATTCTTGTTGTCTCCTTGAGTCATTCAATTCTATTTGTTCGATTGTGATTTTCAATGAAGTATTTTCTTCACTCACTTTTTAAATATATTTTTCTGATTGTCCAATTGAGTTTTTAAGTGAGTTGTTTTGTTCTATGGAATTTTTTTCCATTTCGCCAATTTTATTTTTTAGAGAGGTATTTTCTGTTTCCAGTTCACTAATTCTGTTTTTCAACAATTTGATTTATTTATCCACTCTGTCTTTAAATGAGTGGGATGAGTTCTCCAGACTCTTTTGCCAAGCCTCCCTCTCCTTTTCCCATTTTTCTTCTAGTTCTCTTGTGAGAGCCTTTTTTAATTTCTTCTATGAGAGTCATCTGTGCTTAGGAACAGATGATATCCTCCTTTGGGGATTCACCTGGAGACAGTCTGTTTTTAGTCTCCTCGGGGTTTAGAGTCTACTCTCTATCCATATAGAAGCTGACAAGGATTAAAGTCCGTTTCAATTTTTTGCTCATTTTGTCAGAGAAGAATCAAAGACAAACTAGCAAAGAAAAAAGAAAAAAAAAGGAATCTGCTTTTTTGGGGGGAGGGCTGGGTGGTGTTACTGAGTTTCCTCTACAGACTGCGGGGGGGGGGGGGGGAGGGGGGGGCAGCAGAAAGGCCCTAACAGAACAGCGATGGCTGTGCTGTGCCTGTGTTCTGAAACTCTGAGAGCATGCTGAGACACTATGGGGGAGGGGTGGCCAGGTCCTGAGAGACTCCAGCTGTTCCGGGTTGTATTCTTCAACCTCTGTGTTTTTAGCTTCTCTGCTTGTCTGCTGACTTGCTGCCACGGCAAAGTATCCAATCCTATAGCAAAGCTCTCCCCACAGAGACGGCTGAGATCACACCCCAGCCCCTTCTGGTCTGCTTGCCTGTGAGCTGCCTGCCATGGTCTCGCTGCTGCTGACTGCCCTCAGCCTGCTCCCAATCTAAAACCTTTCCCACCCTTGAGCAAAAACAGACCTTTCCTGGCGAATTTCAAGGATGTCTTTTCTTGATAGCTATTTGTGGGTTTTTTTTTTTTTTTCAGTCAAGCATTCATTCAGAAGCTTGTAATGAAATGGATTCTGAGAGAAAACGCAGAACTTACACAGCTGTGGGCCTCCTCTCCACCATCTTGGCTAGAAGTCCAAGATATAAAACCTTTATCTCATCAACCATTTAAGAGGGAATGATTATAGCCTGAGGTTTTGAGGCAAAGCAACTGAGGTAGACCTTTATCTCATCAAACATTAAGAGGGAAAGGTTATAACCTGAGGCAGAATAATAACTAGGACATAACTAAATACGACATTGTAAATAGGACAATGGGGAAACTAGGGCAGGACATCAAAAGGGAACTTTGGCACAACATTCCACCCTCTTTCTCTTCAAACTATTCACATCTTTGAATTACCTTCCTTTAGAAAGTCTTAGCACCATAATTTTGAACAACCTTATGTGAAGTAAATAGACCAAATAAAAATCAAAGTAAAGGTAGATAAGTTCTTGCTTATGGCAAGGTCAAGTCTCTCCCTGATAACCCCAGAGTTTAATCAGCAATACACAAATTTCCTTATTTCAATCATGTCAGATCCTCTATAGTTGGGGAGCATATGGATAGTTAAGTCTGTGGTCATTTGTGCATGACTCAGCCTCTGCTTACAGAGCAGCAGGGCTCAAGACAGTTGTGCTGCCCATTCAGAGGGGCAACCCACTCTAGGGGGGAAGGGTGAGGCTTGGAGTATCTCCACCTGTCCCTGCCTAAAGCAACAGACAGGGGTACAGAAAGGATCAGATTTCTGAGTAGATTATGCATTGTTAGACCAAGGTATGTAAAGCCCAAACTTTTAGAAGTCTGATATCAACTACAAGGTCCTTTTAAGTATGCTGAAATACTAATTAAGGGCTTGGGGTAACAGGAGTGGAGAAACAAATCAGAGAGACTGCCAGTTCCAAGACAGGTATCCAATTTCTGGTTGTTTCTAAAAAAAATAATCCCAAAAACTGAGTCTGCCAGGGCAATTCCAACAGAATAAGGGATTTCAAAGTTAAAGCACAACCAGTAAATCATAGACTAGTACATTTAAGCAAGGAGTAAAAAATGTAAAGGACTGTTTAAAGGACTTCCAATCAAATCTGAACTAGTAAGATAGGGGATAGAGCAGAAGTGCCTAAGAAAGTACACCAGTTTCCCCAATTTCCTATTTCTTCCTCCCTTTTTTTTTCTTTCAGAAAAGAATTATCAAATAACCATCCCACATATAAATCATATACATATGCATATACATAACTGACTAACAGTTCCTCAAACATAACAGCAATAGTTACACAAGTTTAACAATTTCCATCCCAAGTCTTAAACACACACAGTTAAAATTCTAACAAGTCAATGACTTTCCCACTCTCCCATATCAGTCCAAATTACATCAGGAGAAGGGGCAATGGTTCTCAAAAGCTGCTTCCTGCTAAAAATGGGTGAAGATGCTCAGTCCAGGGAGGGAAATGGGTATAGTGTGGCATGCTAACAATCAAAGTTTGATCTAGGTTCCAGAAGCAAGCCAGTATATCTGTAATTTGACCAAATCTAGAAACAAAAACAAATCTAACAAAGAAAAGTTAGACCATTCTAACCATCTGAGGTAGAAAGACTGTTCCACAAGGACTGCCACAAGATGTGGCCTCTCATTAGTTATAAACTTAAAAAAAAACTTGACTATCCAGACACAATATCTAGTAACTAATAGATGACCAGACTAAATACTTATTCGCTCAAGTGTTTAGGATATGATGATTACAGATAACCAGATTGGAAACAGTAAGGTATGACATAATTGAATTGCATTTACAATTTCTTATTGACCATTACTCTGATTATAGAAATCAGTTATAGGAGGAAAAAAAATGCAGTGACATATTAACTACAAATCCAAGAAATTTTACCTCCAATAACAAATCCTAAACAGATATTTACCATTACCTTATGTTTATACAAATCAGTTTGCTGCTTTTATCCAAGAATCAAGTAGCTACAACTTGATTTAAAAAAAAATGTCTGGAACAGTTTAGAGGGAGTCGAACTAAACTTCACTCCAGGCTAACTAAATGCTCCAATAGCTGAAGTAAGAGCAGTGGGGGGCAAGTTTAAAACCTTACAAAAGATCCTTACCCCACCCAACATTTAAAGTAGCAGAAATCAGTGGGTGGAGGAATTCCATAAAATCCACATGTCTAGCAGAGCTGGATTTAAAGCATAATTTACAACGTGATAATATGGATAATAAACAGCTTTAAATTCCCAATAATATAAAACTACTTTTCCTATCTCATTTCAAATAAAGAAGCAGCACAGTTTCTTTCTCTCCTTCTGGCCCCATGTGGCCATTATTCCCAATGGACTCCTCCTAAGCTCCAACTTGGCCAAAGTTGAAGCTTTCAGAAAAGTCAGATACTTTTTGATACATACTTTACCTAAATAGAGGCACATGACCCCTTTCAGGCAAGTTAACAGAACTTCTTTAACAAGCTATTGTTCTTTTAAGATCTTATACTTAAAGATAAATAATTCTAGCCTGCATAGGCAACAGTAAAATTTCCCAAATTTAGAATCCCCTTTAAATTCCTAATCAAATGATTTCTCCAGCTGGAGTTGAGTATTGAAGTAACCAATTCCCAAACTTGATCATTGTTCTTAAATTTAACAGGGCTTTTAAGTTAATAAAACAGACAAACTACACCGAACACAGAGCACAACTAGACTGTCCAGCAGCCATTTAACAGACAATAGACTTTCTAGCAGCCATTTAACACAGACAATAGACTGTCCAGCAGCCATTTATCATTTAACACAGACCAGGGGCTATCTGGAAAGAATAGCCCTGAGGGAAGTTGTCTGCTCCAGTCTCCCCTCCCATAATAATCTAAATGGAACAATAACATACCAGACATACAGAACACTGATCACACTTAGACTGCACAATTACAACATTCAGTAGGACACTAACATTAAAACCAAACCAAATGGCATATTCAAAGGACACCCCAATAGTGACAACCGTATCAGTTAGACACTAATCAACCAAGCCAAATGGTGTCTCAAAAAGGACACCCCAATAGTGACAACCGCATCTGGTTAGACACTAATCAACCAAGCCAAATGGTGTCTCAAAAAGGACACCCCAATAGTGACAACTGAATCCGGTTAGACACTAATCAAGAACCAAGCAATGGCATCTCAAGGACACCCCAACAGTGACAACCACATCCAGTTAGACACACACAAGGCTAAGTCAAATGGTGTCTTTAAAAGACACCCAGATTTATACTCTGGAATGCCCAGAGTTGTGCCAACTGGCACACAGAACCAGATGTGTCTTAGGAGACACTCAGGTAATGCCACCTGCTTGCAGTTAGACACTACTTCTCAGAATTTATTCTGAGAACCCAGGTGTTAGCACAAGCAAGTATATTCTAATATTCTGAGAATCCAGGTGCTAACACAGACAGACAAAAACAAATTAGATTGGATTTACTCTCTACTGGCCGAATTGAAAGTATCCACTGTCAGGTGTGGCCCCAGCTGGTGAACTGCTCTCTTCCTGGAGCCTTTGGAGGAATCCAGAGGGCTAGCCTTTTCCAAGAAAGACAAAACCCAGATCCCCAACTGTTTCCAGGCCCAAAATGGAGACTTGAAATGTCTCTAACCCCTAGTCCTGTTCTCAGTTCCCAATATCTCGCTGGAGGAGTTCCAAAATATAATGCTGGAGAAACTGAGCAAGACAGAGATTAGAGACCAATTCAATAGTTTATTAAATGGAGAGATATACTGGGACCAATGGATCCATGTTTGGTACCAGGCCTGGACAAGACTATCATCTCAAAAAGTCCAGCCCATATGAAGTAATTTTAAAACCTTGTACTAGTCAGGTTGGCTTGCTCTGAATGCCTTCCGACTTATCAATGCCTTTTTTTAAATATGACACTATAGACATCACTTTTTTCAGATACAAACTGATCAGAAATTTGTTGAACTGTCTTCATTCCTCTCAATGTAACATAAAAATTGCAATCATTTTCTTGACTGCATACCATATTATTTAAATGTGTTGGGACTATATAGTTCAATAACCCTCATACTCTCAACTCCTACCTTGTTCAATCATTTTCACATTGCTAGCTAGCTAGCTTTCTATCAACTTGTGTTTGAAAAGATTTTTTTTTAACTTCTGTAAGACTTTACATTTATATCTAGTAAATGAACAATAGTTAGCAATTATATTTGCTTTAAAAAGATCCTACTATGAGTAGAATGGGCCACTTTCTTTCTAGTCATTCTCCTCTTGGGAAGGGATTTGATAAGAAATGATTTTATGGGTAACAGTAAGTGAGGAAAGAGTCATCTGTATCAGAGAAGTGCCACAGTCAAGGCTGAGGATCCGCTGGACTAGTGGCACTGAGCTTCTTCCTAAGGGAGGCTTTTTGTGGCTATTTATCTAGTGGCAATTGGTTTGTTACTATTAAAAGATATTGAAGACCCTTGTAGGCTCAGATCACCAAGGTATATCAACTGTTGTGAGAGGTTCAGTGTTTTCCTATATCATCTTGAATTCTAAGTCCATTTCCTGGGCTATGAGTCCCAGATAAAAGGAATCACAGTGTGGAACTAAGCAAACCTAAACTGTATATGTCTTTTTTTTCTTTTTTTTTTTATTATAGCTTTTTATTTACAAGGTATATGCATGGGTAATTTTTCAGCATTGACAGTTGCAAAACCTTTTGTTCCAATTTTTCCCCTCCTTCCCCCCTGCTCCCCCAGATGGCAAGTAGACCAATACATGTTAAATATATTAAAGTATATGTTAAATACAATATATGTATATATGTCCATACAGTTATTTTGCTGCACAAGAAGAATCAGACTTTGAAATATTTTGCAATTAACCTGTGAAGGAAATAAAAAATGCAGGTGGACAAAAATAGAGGGATTGGGAAATCTATGTAGTGGTTCACACTCATTTCCCTGAGTTCTTTTGCTGGATGTAGCTGGTTCAATACATTACTATTCTATTGGAACTGATTTGTTTCATTTCATTATTGAAGAGGGAAACTTCCATCAGAATTGATCATCATATAGTATTGTTGTTGAAGTATATAATGATCTCCTGGTTCTGCTCATTTCACTCAACATCAGTTCATGTAAGTCTCCCTAGGACTTTCTGAAATCATCCTGGTGGTCATTTCTTACGGAACAATAATATTCCATAACATTCATATACCATAATTTATTAAGCCATTCTCTAATTGAAGGGCATCCATTCAATTTCCAGTTTCTGGCCACTACAAAGAGGGCTGCCACAAACATTCTTGCACAAAGAGGTCCCTTTCCTTTCTTTAAGATCTCTTTGGGATATAAGCCCAGCAGTAACACTCTTGGATCAAAGGGTATGCGAATATTTCTAAGAACTCCTAGATCCAGAGCAATCTTATATCTGGGTATGTCTATTGGATATTGGTGGGTTTGCAGCATTTTGGTAGAAATTTTAATGTTAATCATTGTGTTCTATTAATTCCATGCTTAGGGGAAAACATTATGAACATTATTCAGGGATATTTGTCTGTTTGTGTGGATAGCCAAATCCATTACACCAAATCCTGTAACTAGCACTTATTAAAATATATTGAAAACAATGGAGAAGGCAGCATTTTACCAATGGATAAGGACTCAAAGATGATGATGATGATGATGATGATGATGATGATATTAATGATAATTGATAAAGGTTAAGCACCTACTGTGAACTTAGATAAGAATTAGGGATTCAAAGAAAAGCCAAAAAACTGCCCCAGACATCAAGAAGATAATAGTTTAAGAGGGAAAGAGAAAATATAAAAAAGAAGTTGAAAGACCATCCACCTCCACTCATTCTACTGAGAGACTCATTAGGAAGGCAGGACTCCAAAGGCAGAGAGAATTGAAGAGGAGTGACTTTCAGAGTTCATAAGATTTTGCAGGCTGATTAGTTTTTGGAGACTCTAATGAAGTCCAGGAGTACAGTCTGGTAGAAAATGATTGGATTAAGATGCAAAATTATTTGTATAGTTAGCATTTATATAACAACTAAAGTTTATGAAAATTTTCATGTTTTCCCATTTAATCTTATACAATCTTGTTAAATAGGTAATTTTTTAGTTCCATTTCATAGAAGAGGGACTTAAGACCAAAATAGGTAATGACTTGGACAGGAAAAAGAAAAAAGAAATAGTAAGTATCTGAGGCAATATTAGGAGTCAGGTCTTCCTGGCTGCACACCCAGCACAATCTTCTTCACTATCTAGTTCCCCTCTAAGTTAGTTGAATTCTATTTAAATCCAATAATCTATACCTTCCTTGACAAAGAGTCATTGCCTTATGAACTGAAGGACAAAAGGTTACAGCAACTCTCAAATTTATTCATTTCTTGACCCAATAAGGCATGATGATTGAGATGTCTCAATAAGTGGTTATCAATGTTGCAAAGTTATAAAATAGGCAAGGAACTTTGTCCAGTGTTGTAAATTAGTCTCTTTCTTTTAAAAGTTTATATCCTATTAGCTATTCACAAAGATTTTAAAACATTCAGAGGAAATTAATATATTTCACTTGGGCTTTACTTTATTAAGTAAATAATACTGGTATTATTCTCCATAGTACTCAAGAGGAAAGTGAACCTTAGCAGCTAAGGTGACTTGAGTATGGTCACACATAAAACATTTTAGGATGGAATTTACTCTTTGTCCTTCTTGACCCCATGTATAGCATTTTATCCACCATAACATGTCACTTTTCTTATTTAGTGACTTCTCTCTTTTCCTTGAGTTGTCATTTTTTTGGGACTGGTGACTTAAGCCAAGGCAGTAAGTCTCTTTTTCTGTCGCCTTACTTATATTTTCAGCTTCTTATTAACCATTCTTATTCTGTCATTTATTTTTTATATTGTTGTTACATCTCTCCAAAATGTTTTAAACTGCTGGAGGGCATGGATCCTACCTTACAGTTTAATTATATCCAAGACAGTGTTGGCAAAGCATATTGATTCAATAATTTTTTGTTGATAAGGTGAATAAATGATATGAGCACCCTTAGGTATAGAAAATGATAGAAAACATTAGGGACATTATAGAAAGAACATTGTATACAAAAAAGTAGGTTCAAAGTCAGGTAGTCATTAAACACTTATCAAGTACCTACTATGGGCCAGGCACTGTGCTAAGCACTAGTATTACAAAAATAGGGAGTAAGCAAATAAATATGTACAAACAAGCTGTATACAAAAGAGAAATATGAATTGAGGAAAAAGAATAACAGTATTTAAAAAGAAACAATATTTTAAAAATAATAACAATATTAAATAATAATATTTTAAATGGCACCAACATTAAGAGGAATTGGGAAAGACTTCCTGTGGGAGATGGGATTTAAGTGGAAAGTGAAGGGAGTCAGGAAGGACAGTAGGCAGAAATGAGGAGGGAAAGCATATCAGAGAAAATGCAAGGAACAAGAGATAGACTGTTTTTACTCATCAATTGTCATTTGAGGAAGATTATATAAATTGTTTTTCCAATTTATGGGTCTTCATTTCCCACTTGACTATATTTATAGACTTCCAACGCTGAAATTCACATTTCCTCAACATCCCTTACCCTTCATTCACTTCCCTATTCCCATTTAATTTAAGAGCAAGGAGAGTGAATATTGAATAACTCCTCTCAGATCCTCCACCATTTGAGGAGAGCACCCAAAAAATTCACCTCATCATATGCCATCTGAGTATCTGCCTGGACTTTGTGATGTTCTTAAAGTCATCATTCTACAAGATAAAATCAACTCTGAAAGTTTCATTTCCTCAAATCATTTCTCATCCTAGCTGCAAGATGTCATTCACCCTGCCCTCACTTTCCATTGTCTCCCTACATTAGAGTATGAGTTTCTTGAGAACAGAGACTAGCTTACGCTTATATCCTCAATGCATAGCACAGTACTTGGCCTAAAAAAAAAAAAAAAAAAAAAAAAATGATGCTGTTGGAGGAAATAAAAAAGAACTTGATAGCCAAAGTAACTGAATCACAGCATAAATAATGCACTTTTGAGGTTCAGTTTCCTCATGAGTACTATGGAGAATAATAATACCAATATTATTTATTTAATAAAGTAAAGCCCAAATGAGATAGCATATTCCTACCTATCCATTTCAGAACATGTGGGATGATTTCGTTACTATGCAGCTGAAAATATTACGTGTATAGTCAAATCATTTCAATCATAGTGACCCACGGTAATCTCTTCTAAGTGTCATAATGAATAGAATACTAAAGTTAGTCAGAAAATTCAGAATTCAAATCCTATATCAAATACATCAAAAGCTGTTTGAGCTTGAAAAAATCACTTAACTTTTCTTGGCCTCAGTTTTTTTCTTCTATTAAGTGGAGATATAAGAATACTGACTTTATAGAATCTCCACAAGGATCAAGCAAACCATAAGTTTTGTTCTAATTTTGAGCTTTATAAATATAAATATGCACCAAGACTTTGGAGAACAACTTGTAAATATAAACTACTTTGCAAACACTAAAATGCTATAGAAATTTTAATTATGATCATTATTGATTATTATTATCATGAACAAACAATTTGATTTCTGGATGAAGTCAGATTAAGAAGAGAAGCCTTCATAGACATATAGCTTTCATGACATTTTCCAGGTGATCAGAGAAAGGTAAGCTGCTTGATTGAACTATGTATGGAAATAGGAAAAGGACAGGTTTTTTTTATGAAATTGGACTAGTGTGGGAAGAAGGGAAGCAAAAGGTTATTGTGCAAATTTCCTAGCTAAGAGGTGAATATTCCCTTCATTTTAGTATTTTCCTGATGGTGGAGTTTAATTAATTGTCTCTGCACAGGCTCTTCCAAATGGACTTTAGAAAGTACAGAAAGCAAATCAGAATCAGAAGCACAAATAAAAAGATAGCTTTGAATGGAAAAGAAGAAACAGGACTACTATCAGCTAAGAGTTGCCCTAGGCAAGAAGATTCTTGGTGTATTATTTGTTATTCTTGTTCACTTTTTCAGTTCACCCTTCAAAAAAGCCAGCAGCTAGTGGAAAATAAGAGCCATCTCTAGCCATCCTGATCTATATTTTGCCATTGGACCTAGGTGCCTCTGGAGAAGAAAGTAAGGAGAAATGACTTTCCAAATTCCTCCTTCATTTAAATTCAACTCACTTGAATATCATGATATCACTTCTCTGATGTCCTCTTCCAGAATGAAGAAAAAACAACAAAGAAATTATAAAAATCTGGTTCCTTGGAATCTTTTCAATGTCACTTCTCAGGATTTCTATCTAAAGCACCCTGAAACACATTAGGCTGATTCTACAAATTTCCCATGGGATAAAGAGAGTTTCCAGGAATAATACAAATTTTGAGGTTGAGAATGATCAAAAATTTGGAGGCATAAGCACCCCAATAAGAGTAATCTCTCCATTTTATTAGATGAGTTTAGATTTGGTAGAAGTGACTTTGCAAGGCCACATGGATATGAGAATCAGGTCTTAAACTTACATCTGTTAACTCCCAATCAAGGTAATTCTCCACTGTGTCACCCTTATCCTTAACAATTAATAGGTAAATAATTATTCAAATAACCTGTTTACACCTTTGGAATTTTCCTAATTTTTTTTGGAGGGAGGAAGGTGTGTATCAAGGAAAATCCAATAAAAGCATGAGTTTTAGTCTTCTTTACACTATTATTTGTTATATGTCTCTGGATAAGACATTTAGTTTCTTGTCTCAGTCTTCTCATTAGTAAAGTGAAGTTATATGGATGGTCATTGAATTAGCCCCTTCTGTGCCTATAGTGTGAATAGGCATTACTGATAATCAGTGAGCTGGACTTTAGTTAATTCTTCTAATAAATCAAAAGTCTCTTACAATATTTTTACCTATGTAAAAATATCCATACTTTGTTGTTACATAACTATAGCCCCCATAAATTGTTATCTTGAAAAGATGTATGGCTCCTTGTTCCATTACTTGTATCATTTCAATCATTTGGTAATCTCTCCTAAGAAGAAATCATCAATCTTTCAAAGGAGAAAAATTTATTGATGCCTAACCTTTAGATTTTACAGTCAACTTATTTCATTTTATCTTATTTTCTTTGGTATAGATGGAAAGCAGTAAGTTCCTATTCTCTGCATGTGAACTTATTATCAAATCTGTTAGTCATCCTTCTCTTCTATCTCAATTCAATTCAATTCAGAAAAGCTAAAACAATAATTTTATAAACTCTTTATTTGAATTTATTTTTCAAGTATGAAAACCTTTTGGTGGTCTCAATTGCTCTCTCTCCAGAAGAGGACATACTATGTATGAGTCATACTAGAATGAAGAAAAATGACAGGTATACAATAAAGCTAATTAAAATAAATAGTGGTTTTTTAGAAGATAGGAAAGAAATTGAAGTGTATAGTTTTCTTCAGTCTTAAAAACCGAAATCACTAGATATAAAACAGCAATAAAGAGTTAATCTCCTTTCTTACTTTGCTTCTATTTGGTTTCACAGTTCTTTATCCTTAAAGAAAATATGACTCAGTACCTGGCTACAAAATTGAAACTGAATAACTGAGAAATCCAAATTCACGTCTATGTATAGCTGTCATTTTCACTTCAGAAACGTGCTAATGTGGCTGCAGGAAGTATGTTTTGTCTGAGAGTCTGACGTCTTCAAGTTCTCAATTTTCTTGGGAGCTCTTTGCTCTAGTTCCCCATAATTACATGAGATCCTAAAATCATTGACTGAGATGGTTGTAGATGAATTTGACTAGGAACATGAAAAAATGCAGCATTCTGTGTCCCTATCAAAGAAAAAAGTAAAATGTTGCACTATATTCTTGTAGGTATAAATAACATAAACAGAAAATAAAATCCATTCAGAACAGTTTCTATTATCATTAAAATGCATCTTAGAGTGAAAACATTTCAAGGATGTTCTGTGCTTACAAATGGAAAATATTTGGAAAACACTGTACACACATGCATATATATATATATATATATATATATACACACACACATATATGTATATATACATGTGCCTATATATATATACCTACATACATATACATAAACACACATATATGTATGCATTTTATCATACTGCTGAGAGGGAAAGTTCTAATTAATTTATTGCTTTGTTCTTTTTTTGAAAAATAATAAACATGTGGATTAGAAATATTGTTATAATTTATCATTTAAACTAAAATTTGGAAAGAGAAATATTTAAGTGTCAGCTTCCCAGGCAGAAACACATTAACTTCCCATTCTCTTTTTACTGATAATTTTCTCTTTATCAAGGAACATCTCCATCTACTGGAATTCTAGTGCCTGACACTGTAGTCTTTTAAAACAGTGAAAGCGTTGTACTCTTGGAACTTCCAGTATAAATTTAGTTCTATTCCTATAGTAGGTTTTAAACTAAAAAGTGGTATAATTCTGACTTAAAAACACTTTGAGCCAATAACATATTTCTGCCATAGTTCCACATTCCATATATAACCATAAAGGCTTCATAATACTATTATTAAATATATAAATACTGCATATTTATCTAGAATGTTGTAATAATTTATAATTTTAGATTTTGTAGTTTGTTTTTGTTTCATACTATTCAGAAGTAAAGGAGAATAGCAAATATGCATATGCATATATATATGTATCTATACATATATGTACATACATTCCAATATGTGTATATATCTATATCTATATAAAATAACATGAAATGTCATTTAATAACTATCTTCAATGAAAGTGGATAAAAACACATAGAACTTTATATTTTACAAAGTTCTTTCCTCATAATACTTGTATGATATTATGCTCCGTACTTGTTCAGATATTTTTAGCCATAATCCAACTCTTCAAAACTGCATTTGGTGTTTTTTGTTTGTTTGTTTGTTTGTTTTTAGCAAAAATATTTAAGTTATATATCAATTCTTTCTCTAGATCATTTTGCAGAAGAGGAACCTGAGAAAATCAGGGGTAAGTCGTGTGCCCAGGGTCACAAAGCCAACAAATATCTGAAGCCAGATTTGAATTCAGGAAGATGAGTTTTTCCTGACTGCAGGCCTGGCAATATAATCACTGTGTCACCTTGCTGTCTATTCCCCCTATATAGACAAGAAAACTGAAGAACAGAAAAATTATTTGCTCACAATCACATATCTATTCCAGTCCTCTTTTTCCTGTAATTCACTATCTGTTAAAGAAGATCTTTAAGAAATAACTTTCCTAGTGCATTCTGACAAATGTTTAAAAATGATTATTAGATTCTTGGAATCTTACTGTTTTGCTCAAATTATATCTTTTCTTAAAATATTATTTTACTTAACAAAATTGTCAATATTAGAAACTCTACACTTCATTTAATAAATATTTTCATTTATGTCTATCTTTCTTGAAAATTGAACTTTCATTAGGATAAAACTTTACTGCATTTTTGAGAATGAGGATGAGTTAGCAAATTCAGTTTTTAAAGTTTTAAAAATTTTGATGTTTGAAACTTAAGCAATGACCTAATAGGACTAAGTGATTGATAAGAGAAAAACAAACAGAACAGGATGCACATTAGATAAATGCACATAAGATAATGAATGGAAATGTGCATGTGCTTTAACTTGCTTAATTCTATCCCTGAACAACACTTACATTATCATAATCCATCATTTGCACCCATCCATTAAAAGAACCTAGTAAGATACTCTGTTTTTTAATAGCTTTGTTAATTTTTCATATAGTTGATTCTCCTATCCCCCAATATAGAATACTCCTGTCTACCAATACAGAAAATTTCAATTTGAAAGAGAAGGGAAAGGAAAGGGACTGTGTGTGTGTGTGTGTGTGTGTGTGTGTGTGTGTGTCTGTGTGTCTATGTGTGTGTGTGTGTGTGTGTGTGTGTGTGTGTACACCATGTATTATGTACAAGACATTGTATTAGGCACTTTGATAATATCTCTTGTGATTCTCACCTGACTACATTCATACCAATCAGATTAACTAGTCCTTTAAAATGATTTTATTTAATTCTGCTTCCTTTTTATCAAGTCTTCTGTGCTTTAGCCTACTGCTACTATTCTCTGTGCCTCTTTCCTTATCAATGATTTTCTTATACTATACAAGGTATCATTTGGTATATTATATAGAGTCCAACTTCTTAAACTTTCATAACATATAAGGTTTTACTGAATGTTGGGCATCACGGAATTATGACTCATCAGTAAATGTTGACTTGAATACCTATTTTATATATCTATATACCCCAGGTCACATAAAATTTCATGAGCCAAAAATAGGTCATGAGTAGAAAAAAGTTTAAGTAGCCCTGATTTAGAGGATGATTAAACAAAAAACAATTAAACAACTAAACTATTATTAATTGATCAGTAAACCCATGGTACTTTAATAAAGAACAACAGATTTAAAGATGGATGATGGAGACTTGTAGGTTATCTAACCTCCCTACTTTACAAGTAAGAACCAGGAAGATCAATTGTTCAGTCAGAGGAAGAATCAAGATTCAACCTCCATTCTCCAATTAACTTTACTTTTTCACCAGCCCTCACTATTTGAAGGTAATACAAGACTATATTTTATTTTAAATGTTCAATATTCACTACAATTTAAATACATTTCAGTCAAATGCATTTCAGTTATTCAGTCTAACCTGTTAAGCTTTGAGGATCTGAGTTCAAAAGAGTCCTTAGTATTCCCTTATATGTTTAATAAGCTTTATTGAGCAGAAACATTACAAAATTTTGGGAATTTTAAATTCAGCAAAGTTTATCTTGCCGTTTTGCCCTTCCCAATGGAAAGTGTTAATTTGTTCTCAGAGGATATGAATTTGAGAATGTATCCAGTCAAAAGTGCAAAGCTACATGTATACCCCTCTCCTTTTAGACTATCATATTTCAATTTGTGCAAATCACATAATCTTGACATGAAAAAAATAATCTCTACATGATAGTACAAGCATACTCAGATTATATCTGCCATGGATTTTTTGCCCAGAATAGAATAAACAAATCATACATAATAACTAGCACAAGATGAGTAATAAAACCACAAAACATCTATGAATAGGCTGCAAGCTCATTGCTTTTCTAAACTTCAAAAGCTCCCAGATCTAAAATTGATCTGAACCTAGGTGTTTCTGGTGTTGAGTTGTCTGTTCATCAAGCAACAGACTAACAATTCAGTTCCAAAAATTATTTATTTCATAATTTGAGCAAGCCTGCTCCTCAGATGATGAAGCAGAAATTGTGTTGAACCTCTGGACCTGCAACTCGTGAAACAGGAGATAAACTTAAGATTTGTGTGTGTTCAGAAGAATACAGAAGCTGGTGTCAGTCTGGGCTGCCTTGTTCAAAGTAAAATCAAAGGACTCTGGAATTAAAGATTTTAAATTAGAAGTAATCTTAAAAGCTATTGAATCAAACTTTTCCATTTTACAGATGAGGAAAATAAACCATAAAGAGCTTAAAGAACTTGTTCAATAGCATATAAAGAGACTCCGAAGTGTGCTTTGAACACGGGATTTGAATCCCAATTCTAAGGATAATCCCTTATTTATTACACATTTATATCTTCTGACTTCTTTTGACTGCATTTAGGCCTTAAAAGCAGGAACCAAATACTTAAACTAAGCAAAGAAAAGCCATTTGCCATGCTTCCTAGTGTCCTTTTTTTTTTTTCCTTTTGATCTGAAGTGGGACATATTAATTTCCTATAGCTCAAAGGTCTCATTATTTCCTTTGGCTATTCCCCCAGCTAAAGACCCATCCTGCTCTGCACTGTGAAGGAGAAACAAACAGCATGCAAAGGGAATGATAGTAACATCACACTTATTTTCTTGTCTTATTTTTAAATAAATGGAGTATAAACTTACCCATATAATAAACCATCCCAGTAATATACTATCCCATGACCATTAGTTTGAAGAAAAATAACATAAATCCATACAATGGAAGTCACCTTGCTAGATAAAAAAAATCTATGTCATTGATCAAAAAAAAGGACTAAACAGAAGAGTATAAATAACCCTGAATAATCCATTATTATGGCTATGAAAAAATAATAAAACAGAGTGGGTCTATGATGTTCCTTAAATAAAAGATAACATCACACAGGAGAGCAAAACAATATAGCACATTTCATCTGACCAAAGAGATCTTTGGCAAACGTAAAACCTTAAAATAAACTCTCAGCATGTCTTACATATAAAAATATATTTGTCTTTTATGATAAGACCTTTGAATTTCTACTGCAATTGGAAACAGATTGTTTACTAACACATCCAACAAAGAACTAATTTTTTCCTATTTGGAGAAGAATTCAAATGTCATTAAATTTTACCTGTTTTAAAAACCAGTAAAAACAGTAATATTCAAAAAAACTATTTTTAGTTTATACAAAACCCTTCCCTCATAAATAAATGTTATTAACATTTTAAATATTACAATTAAAAATAAAAATAAATTTTCCCTTAGAAATAACTTTTTTGTCCCCTTTAAAAAAAATCAATAACTGCTCCTTCTAAGACTTTATACACTTTCCTAGTTATCAAGAAAAAAAGAGTTTGAACTTCTCTCTAATTTTTAACTTTGCCTATGCAAAGGGAAAAATAAAAAATAACATGGTTTCTGGTATGGTGAACTCTCTTCATGATTCAGTGCTATAGATTTTATGGATACAGTGGGTAGAGCAGAGGGCTACATTAGCTACATCCCTTTGCACTTTGGGAAGAAGACAGCATGAGAGGGAATTATAGTAACATAATCTTTATTTTCTGGTCTCATTTTTAAATAACTGAAGGGTAAACTTATACATATAATCTACCATCCCAGACTCATTAATTTGCTAAAGAAAAATCATACAATTCCATACAATGGAAGTCACCTAGTTAGCTAACAAAAGAGTTGAATTAAAAAGCAAGCCTCAGATACTTAATAGTTGGACAAGTCATTTAATCTGTTTTCCTAAATTTTCTCATTCATAAAAAAGAGCATAATAAAAGCACTTAGCTCCAAGAGTTTTTGTGAGAATCAAAAAATATATATATAATATTTAACCAAGTAGTTGATACAATGCTTTGCACATAACAGATGCTACAAAAATATTAGTTACTATAATTATTGTTATTATTGTTGTATTTAGGCAATTATCAGCTTACAAAGATTTGAAAAACTTACAATATATTGTTACACCCCATAAATTATATAAATAATGGAAAGACTGCCAGGCCAGCCTACAAAGATTTATTTAATAGTCTATACCCAGATAAGGTCAAAATGGGTTTATTACTTAAACATAGAGTAATACTATCAATAAAATAGGCAAACAAAGAATAGTCTACCTCTCAGATATTTGGAGAAGGAATGAATCTGTGGCCAAAGAATTAGAGTATATTATGAAATGTAAAATGGATAATTTTGATTATATTAAGTAAAAAAAAAATTGTACAAACAAAACCAATGCAGACAAGATTAGAAAGGAAGCAGTAAACTGGGGGGGCGGGGAGGGGAATTTATATCCAAGGGTTCTGATAAAAGCCTCATTTATAAAACACATAGAAAATTGACTCAAATTTATAAGAATGCAAGCCATTCTCCAATTGATAAATTGCCAAAGGATATGAACAGACATTTTTTCAAAAGAAGAAATTAAAACCATTTCTAGTCATATGAAAAAATGCTCTAAATCACTATTGATCAGACAAATGCAAATTAAAACAATTTTAAGCTATTACTACATACCTTTCAGATTGTCTAAAATGACAGAAAAAGATAATGATCAATGTTGGAGGGGATGTGGAAAAACTGGGACACTAAAACATCGTTGATGGATTGTGAACTAATCCAACTAATCGGAATAGCAAAATAGAACTGTGCCCAAAGAGCTATCAAATTGTGCATACCCTTTGATCCAGCAGTGTCTCTACTGTGCCTTTATCCCAAAGAGATCATAAAAAAGGGAAAAGGACTCACATGTGAAAAAATGTTTGCAGCAGCCCTTTTTGTAGTGGCAAGGAACTGGAAACTGAGTGTGTGCCCATTAGTTGGAGAATAGCTGAAAAAGTTATTGCATATGAATGCTATGAAATATAATTGTCCTATAAGAAACGATCAGCAGAATGATTTCAGAAAAGCCTAGAAAGATGTACATGAACTGCTGCTAAATTAAGTGAGTAGAACCAATAGAATATTGTACACAGCAACAAGAAGATTATATGATGATCAATTCTGATGGCCGTAGCTCTTTTTAGTAGCAAGGTGATTCAGGCCAGTTCCAATTATCTTGTGATGGAGAGAGCCATATGCACCCAGAGAGAGGACTGTGGGGACTGAGTTTGGATCACAGCATAGTATTTTCACTTTTTTGTTGCTAGTTGCTTGCATTTTTTTCCTTTCTCATTTTTTCCCTTTTTGATCTGATTTTTCTTTTGCTGCATGTTAATTGTGTTAATATGTTTAGAAGAATTGCACATTTCACATATATTGTATTACTTGCCTTCTAAAGGAGAGGATGGGGGGAAGGGAGGGAGAAAAAAATTGGAACACAAGGTTTTGCAAGGGTGAATGTTGAAAAATATTTATGCATGTGTTTTGAAAATAAAAAAAAGCTTTAAAAAATAAAATTAGGAAAAAATTAAAAAAAGATTTATTTAATAAATACATTACCATAACTATAATTCCTTCCCTTCACAAAGTTTACAGTTTTTATCAAGAGCATATCATACACACACATGGACACACACAGATACATACATACATACATACACACATATATATAGTGCTATATAATATAGCAAATAGTATGAAATCCCCACTATATCAAATGAAATAATTCAATACTTCAGCAATCTCTCATTTAGGAAAGTCTTAAAGAGTTATTTTGGCTAGCTACCTTGGAGCTAATTTGGAGATTAATATTTTCAATCTTGAATGGTTTTCAGATATCAGACATATTTGGCTATATTTGAGACAATTCTTGAAGTTTATTCTTTATGGTAATGCCTGTTGGAGCCTATGCTTTGTTGGCAGTGGCTTTTATAAGTTAAAGTCATCTTGATTCTACAGATGAAGCTTAATTTTGGAAGAAAGAAGGAGAAATGCAAAATACTACATAAAGAATTAAGTATGTTAGCTAATTTCTGAATGGAAGAGATAAAAGGCCTAGGAAACAACAGAATTTTAGAGGAACTTTGAAGAGTAGATTTTAAGATTGTAGAAAGTGGAACTTGGTATTCTAGAAATAGGAAACATAATTCCTAAAACAAGGAATATATCAGACATGTACAGGATACAATAAATAACTAGCCTGAAGCATCCAATCATTGAAGAAAGTAATATGAGGCTTGAGTTTAAAAAGTATGGAGGTACAAGACTATTGTAGACTTTGAATGACAAAATAGAGGTTCAATGTTCTTTTAAACAATCTTTCTTTCTCCCTTCCTTTCTTCCTTCCTCCTTTCCCACTTTCCTTCTTTTCTTCCTTTTTTCTTTTCTTTCTTTCTTTTTTTCATTTGTTCTTTCTTTTTTCTTTCTCTTTTTTCTTCTTTCCTCCCTTCCTTTCTTCTTCTCTTTCTTTTTGATAAGACATAGAGAGCTTAGAAGTGCTTTGAGCATAGCAGTGACATAATCTGATTTTCTATAATATTAATTTTACAACTCTGTACAGAAGAGTGTAGAGGGCTGGAATTTTGGAGAAGTATACTTAAAACAAAGATACTTACAATAAGGTGTTAACTCAGTGGAATTGATGAGATGATGGTTCTTTAGTATACATATACTTAGTAACTTAGCATGGTGATGTAATGGTTCTCTAGTTCACACAAACATAGTGTGTTGTAATAATGTAATCATACCAAGGTATTTAAGGGATGAGAAGGACTGGAAAAGAGGCATTCTATCTTTGACCATCCTTCTGGTGACTCTCCTGCCCCCTGCACTCCTGCACTAAAACCAAGGCCATTCCAGAGGTCCTCTCGAAAGCTAGCCCGAATATTACAGAAGAGGATGAACTGAAAAAGGCAGACTAAGTTCAAGGAGGCCAGTTAGGAAAATGCTATAATAATCCATGGATATTGTAACAAAGCTACTTTTATAGCAGTAGCGGTGAGTATAGAAAAGAGTAAATAGATGCAGAAGATGTTGGAGACCAGAGGAAGTAGCAAATTTCCCTATCTCACCCTTATTCTCCTCCAAACAACCATAAAATAGTATCCTCAAACAAATCCGGAAAAGCAGAACCAGCAAAAAGACAAGATAAAACAATGTTTTGTTCCAAGAAATTTGGATATAAGCAAAAGAAGTCTGTCTAACTCAGATAAAATGAAAGCACAGTCTAGGACAGGAAGTTTTCAAAAAATCCAGCAAACCCTACGTCTGCAAACTAGTGGGAGATTCTGAGCCCAGTGTGGTAACAAATTACTGGAAACTGAGGGGTTGCCCATCAATTGGGGAAAAAATAACAACAAAATTCATATGGACTTCAGAAAAACTTGTAAAGACTTCTAAAATACAAAATGAGATGAACAGAACCAAGAAAATATACACAGTATCAGCAACATAGTGTAAGGATGGAATATGAATGACTCAGCTTGTCTCAGCAATACAATGTTTCAAGACAAGGACAAAGAACCCATGAAATAAAATGCTATGCACATTCAGATAGAGAACTGATAAACTCTGAATGCACATCAAATCATATTTTTATCATGTATTTTATTCTGTCATGTTTTTTTTTCTTTTTAATCTATTTCTTTTTTCATAACTGTGAATAATATGAAAATGTTTTTTATACAATAGCAAATGTACACCTATATCAAATTTTAGAAATTTTAGAAAATTTACAATTTTAGAAAGAGAAAAGGTGGGGAGGGAAACAGAGAGAAAAATTTGGAACTTAAACTCTTGTAAAAATTAAAATGGTATTTAAAAAAAGAAAGAAAAAAGAAGGAAGTCAGAAGGAGGAGTTTATTTGAAGGTGGGAAGTGAAGTTCTATTTTAGACTTCTTTAATGTAAGGTATTACCAAAATGTCAAGGTGGAGATGTTCAATTGGAAATGAAGTTGGACAGATAATTAAACCTTATGTGAGAAGTCAGACTGGATATAAATTATTCATAATCATCTGCGTGGTCTTAATAGTTGAAATGTGGAAGTGAAAGAGTTAAAGGTGATAGTGTGGAGAGAGAAAATAGGACAATTGAAAACAGAACCTTGGATGACACAATGAGAAAAATGAAGGGACCAGAAAAGAAAATAGAAAAGAAATGAGAACAGATAAGCAAACCAATAGAATATGACATTATAGAAAGAGGGTAGTGAGTGTTGAGAAGGAAGGGATAATCAAGAATATCAAATAGTGAAGAAGAATGAATGGTGAAGACAGAGAAAAACATGGATTTTTCAGTAGGAGATCAATGATCTTTGAAAAAGTCAGATTGCAAAATGCTAGGGAGTGAGTAGATGATATTGATAGTATCATAGTCAGTCCAATAATGAACATTTCTTAAGAAATTGTAAAGTGCCATGAACTAGGCTAAGTATTAAATGTTTGCAAAATTTTCAAATAATTTGACAGTAAAAGGAAGGTGAAATAAGATGTAGTAGGTTAATGGAGTAGATGGATTGACAGAAGAAGTGTGTTTAAGCTTATACTGACCCGATCATATTTATATACAAATAACTATGAGCCAATGGGAAGCAAAATTAAAAATGAAGTTTAAAGAATGGGTAACTGATGGAGCAATTGTTTGCTGATTCCTAGTCTTATTTTTTTAAAGAGGAATTCACCCTGCTCATGAGAATTCTTGATTTCAGTTTCTATAGTTGTTCTCACATTGGTTAATATTAGAATTTCAAAGTACTACTTATCCTTAGCTATTGGGTCCACAGGCAGACAATTTTCATAATTTAGTCATGACCTCTTCCATTATTTTTCAGTCTAAGTGTTTGTTTGTATAAATTTACATTGTCCTTTATGCCTCACAAATTAAAATTCCTATTTAGATGCCTGGTTGTAAGAACATATTCTTACTATATTTTAGAACTTTATGGATAATAATTTTGTTTCCTTTACCTTTATATATCCCCACAACACCCAGAACACTGATATGCATACAATGAATACTCAATAAACAGTCTATTGAAAGAATAAAATCACACTAGTGATTGTGGTACATTTTTGCAGATTAAATAGAAATATTTGAATAACATCACATTTTCTTGTAATGCCTGGGTCTAGAATGCAATTGTTCATTAAGGTATTCCCAATACCCATGTGACATAAGTGGACAGTGAAAATTGGAATGTGGGGATGGGGGAAGAACTTTTGGAATAAATATAAATATAAATATATACATACATATTTTAAATAGTATATTATTTTCCCCTAATACATGTAAAACAATTTTAAAGTTTTGCATTCAAATTTTCTCCCCTCTTCCCTCTCCATTCCCCTCCTCCTAGTGAGAAGGTAAGCAATTTGATGCAGGTTATACATGTGTAGTGTCTAAAGTAGTCATGTTGCAAAAGAACACAGAACAAAAATGGGGTAACAACAAAAAAAAATAATAAAGTTAAAAAAAAAAAACAGTGTTTCAATCCAGAAACCTTCAGTTCTTTTTCTGGAGGTTGATAGCATTTTTCATCCTACGTTCTTCAGAGTTGTTTTGGATCATTGTATTGCTGAGAATAACTAAGTCATTCATAGCTAATCATCTTAAATTATTACTATTACTTTGTACACAATAGATTTCATTTTGCATCAGCTTATTGAAATCTTTCCAGGTTTTTCTGAGAGCATCTTGCTCATCATTTTTAAAGTACAATATTATTCCATTACACTCAACTACCACAATTTCTTCAGCCCTTTCCCAATTGATGGTTATCTTCCCAATTTCCAACTCATTGCCACTGGAAAAAATGTTATCATAAATATTTCTGTCCATATAGGTATTACCCCTTCTGCTTTTTGGTAAATTTTTTTTAGATCCAAATCTAGTAGTAGTATTACTAAGTCAAAAGATATATATGGTTTTATGGCCTTTTGGGAATTGTCCCAAATTCCTCTAAAGGATGAAAGAATCAGTTCACAACTCTATCAATAGAACATTAATGACTCATTTCTCCCTCTTTTACTTCTCCAACATTTGTCATTTTCCTTTTCAGTCCTATTAGTCAATTTAATAAGTATGAGATAGTACCTCAGAATTGTTTAAATTTTCATTTGTGCAATCAATTGACATTTAAAGCACCTTCTTATGTGGTTATAATTTTGATTATTCCATCTGAAAACTGTTCATATACCTTGATCATTTGTCAATTGGGTAATGACTCAATTTGATGCCATTCTACATACTTGAGAAATGAGGTCTTTTTCAAAGAAACTTGCTTCTTAATTATAATTGTCAAATATATTTCCCTTCATTCTATTCCCTCCTCAATTCATTCTATCTTTTCTTTCCCTTAACCCTGTCCTTCATCAAAAATATTTTGCTTCTGTCTACTATCTCTCCCAATCTTCCTCCCTTTTATCACTGACCCCTTCTCTTTTCCCCTTCTCCCACTTTTCTATAAGGTAAGATATGGATTGGATTTCTAAGTTATTTCCACTTTGAACCAATTCTGATGAGAGTAAGGTTCACTCATTCATCCCTCTGTCCCACCTCCTCTACTTTAAAAGTTTTTTCTTGCACCTTTTGTGTGAAACATTTTATCTCATTCTACTCTTCCCTTTACCTTTCTTTCAATGCATTTTTCTTTACCACCACATAATTTTATTTTTAACTATAATCTCTTTATATTTAACTCACACCTGTGCCTTCTGACTATCAACACTCCTAATTGCCCTAAAAATGAGAGAGTTCTTAAGAGTTAATCACATTTTTGCTTAGTAGTATCCTGGCATCTAAAGTAATAAACATAGAGATTCAGGAGTGTTAAATCATTTTACTATTGATGTTTATTTTTAATCCTTGAAAAGAAGCTTATGTACTGCTTGGCAAACATTTCAACAAGACTGTTCATCTCAAATGTCATCTTTCCATGTAAAATTGTAAACAGTTTAACCTTATAAAATTCTTCATATATATTTTTTCAGTTTACTTATTTATGCTTCTTTTGGGTCGTATTTCAGTTCTGCTCTTTTCATCAAGAATGCTTGAAACTCCTTTATTTCATTGAATATCTACATTCCTCTGGAAGATAATACTCAGTGGTTCTTGGTGTAATCCTAACTCCTTTGCCCTTATGAGTATCATATTCCAAGCTCTCCAATCCTTTAATGTAAAAGCTGGTAAATTTTGATATTATCTTGGCTGTGGCTCCACAATACTTGAAATGATTCTTTCTTTAGGGCTGCTTGCAATATTGTATCCTTGCCTTGGGAGAACTGGAATTTTGCTATAACATTCCTGGAAGTTTTCATTTTGGGATCTCTTTAAGAAGATGATCAGATGCTGAGTGAAATGAGCAGGATCAAGAGATAATTATATACTTTAACAATACTATATGATGATCAATTCTGTGGGACCTGGCCATCTTCAACAATGAAATGAACCAAACCAGTTCCAATGGAACAGTAATGAATTGAACCAGCTACACCCAGCAAAAGAATTCTGGGAGATGACTAAGAACCATTACATAGAATTCCCAATCCCTATATTTTTGTCCGCCTGCATTTTTGAATTCCTTCATAGGCTAATTATACACTCTTTCAGAGTCTGATTCTTTTTGTACAACAAAATAACTGTTTGGACATGTATACTTATTTTGTATTTAATTTACACTTTAATATATTTAACATGTATTGGTCAACCTGCCATCTAGGGGAGAGGGTGGGGGGAAGAAGGGGGAAAATTGGGACAAAAGGTTTGGCAATTGTCAATGCTGTAAAATTACCCATGCATATAACTTGTAAATAAAAAGCTATTTAAAAAAAGAAGCTGATCCAAGGATTCTTTCAATTTCTATTTTATCTTCTGATTCTAGAATATCAGAACAGTTTTCCTTGACAATTTCTTGAAGGATAATGTCAAGACTTTTTTTTATCATAGATTTTACATAATCTAACAATTTTCCTATTTTCTCCTGGATCTAAATTCCAGCTGAGTTATTTTTACAAAAAGAAAACTCACCTCCTCTTCTAATATTTTTATTAAATTCTTTTGGTTTTGTTTTATTATTTCTGGATTTCTTATGAAGATATTACTTTCTATTCTAATTTTCTATTCTATTCTATTTTTATTCTAATTTTTAAAGAATTGTTTTTTCAGTGAGCTTTTGTATTTCCTTTTGCAGTTGGTCAATTCTATTTTTAAAGGAAGTTTTAAAAATTTCTCTTTAGTAAATTGTGCACCTCTTTTCCATTTGGCTAATTTTGCTTTTCATGACATTCTTTTCCTCATTGTCTTTTCGTAACTCTTTTACCATTTGGCCTATTATGTTTTTTAAGGTGTTATTTTCTTTAATATTTTTGTGTCTCCTTTACAAAGCTGTTGAACCATTTTTCATGATTTTATTGCATAATTCTCATTTTTCTTCCTAATTTTTCCTCTACCTCTCTTACTTGATTATCAAAATCCTTTTTGAAAGGATTTCTATGGACTGAAATTAATTCATATTTTTCTTGGAAGTTTTAGATGTTGGAGCTTTGACTTCATTATTTTCCTCTGAGTATGTATTTTGATCTTCCTTGACACCATAGTAATTTTCCATGATCAGAATTTTTTCTGTTGTTTGCTCATTTTCCCAGCCCATTCTTGACTTTTAACTCTATATTAACATAGGAATCTATTTCCAGGGTGGAGAGGGCATTATTCCAGTTTTCAGGGGTTTTGTATAGCTGTTTTCAAAGATTCTTCTAGGGATCTACACGTTTTTCATTTTTTCCAAAGGTGGTATAATCTAAAGAGAGGTGTGTTTTCTGCCTTAGAACTAAGATGAAGTTAGCTACAATCTCTGGTATGCTAGTGCTCCTCTTCTCCAGGGAATTGCCACTCAAAACTGTTATTCAAATCTGACTATAAGCAAAGCAACAGGGTTCTTCCTCCAGTGGACCAAAGAAATTCCTTAAATCTTCTAATCAGTTGCTCAAGCTATTTACCATTTATGGGCAGATTTCCAGAAGAAGCTACTGCCATTGATGATTCAGAGGCTCTCAGGCTTTGCTCCTGATTTGTTAGGATCCTCACTGTCTACATCAAAACTTCTTGTGCTGGACTATGCTCCACTCTCATCTAGGTACAATGGACTTTGTTGTCTTTGGCTGGAAAATTATGTTACCCAGTTCTGTGGATTCTGGCTCTTCAGGAATCATCTATGACATTATTTAGAGGTGTTTAAAAGGATTTGAGGAGAGCTCAGGAATTTGCTGCTTTGGCTGGAAAATTATTTAACCCCATCCTTCTGTATTATGCTTCTTCAGGAATTGTTTTATTACATTATTTAAAGATGTTTGGAGGGTTTGAGGAAAGTTTAGGAGATTTGTTGTGGGTTTTTTCAGCCATCTTGACTTCCTCACCAAAAGATGGAGTATTTTAATAAAAGTTTACAACAAGGGTGAGTGATTACATGGAGAGGCCTCAGGGACATCTACAACTTCATGGTACCATCTAAGAGAATAGAAATTTCACAGTGTCTTTAAGATATCATATAGCAAAAAAAGATATCCAAGCTGTAGTGCAGTTAATAGGACAGCTGAAAATTTCCAGTGTTAAAATAGAAGTAAAATCAATAAATTCTCCAATTTATCCTCCCATCAGCTACAAAAGGACCTTGGATCTCCCTTCCTTTCGCTACTATAGTAATGAGCTTAGACAAATATGTTTTCTAAACAGCTTAGAATTTGACAAAAATTGCTGGGAAAAATGGAAATTAGTATGGCAGAAACTAGGCATTGACCCACACTTAACACCATATACAAGATAAGGTCAAAAGGGGTTCATGATCTAGGCATAAAAAATGAGATTATAAATAAATTGGAAGAGCATGGGATAGTTTGCCTCTCAGACCTGTGGAGGAGGGAGGAATTTATGACCAAAGAAGAACTAGAGATCACTATTGAACACAAAATAGAAAATTTTGACTATATCAAATTGAAAAGTTTTTGTACAAACACAACAAATGCAGACAAGATTAGAAGGGAAACAATAAACTGGGAAAACATTTTTACAATCAAAGGTTCTGATAAAGGCCTCATTTCCAAAATATATAGAGAATTGACTCTAATTTATAAGAAATCAAACCATTCTCCAATTGATAAATGGTCAAAGGATACGAACAGACAATTCTCAGACGAAGAAATTGAAACTATTTATAGACATATGAAAATATGCTCCAAATCATTATTAATCAGAGAAATGCAAATTAAGACAACTCTGAGATACCACTACACACCTGTCAGATTGGCTAGAGTGACAGGGAAAGATAATGTGGAATGTTGGAGGGGATGTGGGAAAACAGGGACACTGACACATTGTTGGTGGAATTGTGAACAATCCAGCCATTCTGGAGAGCAATTTGGAACTATGCTCAAAAAGTTATCAAATTGTGCATACCCTTTGATCCAGCAGTGTTTCTACTGGGCTTATACCCCAAAGAGATACTAAAGAAGGGAAAGGGACCTGTATGTGCCAAAATGTTTGTGGCAGCCCTGTTTGTAGTGGCTAGAAGCTGGAAAATGAATGGATGCCCATCAATTGGAGAATGATTGAGTAAATTGTGGTATATGAACGTTATGGAATACTATTGTTCGTAAGGAATGACTAGCAGGATGAATACAGAGAGGACTGGCAAGACTTACATGAACTGATGCTAAGTGAAATGAGCAGAACCAGGAGATCATTATATACCTCAACAATGATACTGTTTGAGGATGTATTCTGATGGAAGTGGATCTCTTCGATAAAGAGATCTAACTCAGTTTCAATTGATCAAAGATAGGCAGAAGCAGCTACACCCAAAGAAAGGACACTGGGAGATGAATATAAACTGCTTGCATTCTTGTTTTTCTTCCCGGATTATTTATACCTTCTGAATTCAATTCTCCCTGTGCAACAAGAAAACTGTTCAGTTCTGCACACGTATACAGTATCCAGGATATACTGTAATCTATTCAACATGCAAAGGATTGCTTGCCATCTGGGGGAGGGGGTGGAGGGAGGGAGGGGAAAAATCAGAACAGAAGTGAATGCAAGGGATAATGTTGTAAAAAATTATCCTGGCATGAGTTCTATCAATAAAAAGTTATTAAAAAAATAAATAAAATAAATAAAAATAAACAGCTTAGAGAGAAAATGGAGAGAAAATATGCTTTATCAGTGATATATGTTATGATTTTACTGTTTTTTACTAATTATTTTGGTCCTTATTCAAGTTTTTTTGGGGGGTCAATATATCTTTCTTATGTAAAATTGACTTCAGAGTTTCCCAGTTCTGAATTATTGGGAAGAAAGGGAGGAAACATTAAAAGTCCAAAAGATTCTAGCTTAGGAGGAATAACACTAACATGGGTATCTCCAAATAGATCACACAAATGATTAATCCTTGTTACATTCTACTTATGTATCTCCCATTTGACATGACTCTACATATTACTATGTTATAACTCAAAAGAGAGAAATCAATACAATTAGATGTAAGGTAAAAGAGAAACTATAATTTAAAAAGTGTTTCATAAAATCTGTTATTTGATCATGTTATTTTTCTGCTGTTTTTAGTCATGTCTGACTTTCCATTAGGGTTTTCCTAGGACATATACTAGAGTGGTTTGCCATGTCCTTCTCCTGCTCATTTTACAGATGAGAAACTGAGGCAAACAGGCTTAATGATTTGCTCAGGCTCCCACAGCTAATAAATATCTGAGGTCAGTTTTAAATGAGTTTTCTTGGGTTCAAGTCTTGCACTCCATCCACAATGCCACCTAGCTGTCCTACCAGAACATGATATGTTCTTAATTTAAAACAAAAGGTGAGGTGTAATCAGATATATCACTCCATTTTATTTACAGAGTAATTAAAACTTTTGCTACTTACCACAATTCCCAATGACTAGTTATTAACGATCTAGTAATTGGTGACTATTCAATGTTTGCTGATATGTGGAAAGATTAAAAAAAAAAAAAAACAAGAAACATAAAATTGGAAGTCAGGAAACCTCTTCAATGGATAAAAAGGAATCTAAGTTCTAGTCCACTAATTAGGAATGATGTAAGTGATGAAATTAAATTTAGGTCACATATCTGGGTCCCATTTTTGTTATCAGTAAAAATGGGAAAGTATTGAAAGTAGGGTTCTATTAATCCTAAGGATGACATAAGGGACTGATCATTCCAGATAGCTCAAAATATAATCACAATCTTTACTACCATATCCCATCAGATCACAGTTACAAGCCCAGGATCTGGGATCTAAAAACCCCAGGAATAATAATAAATCTTAGTTTATTGGCCCTACCTTCAACCCAGCCTCAGCTACCATTATACAAAGTGGTAACCCTTGTTGAGATGTGACCTGACAAGTTCCTGGGCCATTCTGTTAGCCTCCACCTTTTCGGTTACCACAATTCCAAAAGAGCCAAAAAAAGTTCTTATCACTTATTTTCTTAGCATTGTTAAATGATAACATCCGAAATAGATATCATTTTATCAAAAATAATGTTAGAAAGATGCGTTTCTATCTTCTCTGCCACTGTACCTTAAGGATCATTTCACCTTTCTACTCTATAGTTAAACTGTCTTATACATCTTGTCTCTTCCTATAAATAATATTAATAATAACAACAATAATAACAATAATAATAGTTACATAGCCCTTTAAGGTTTACAAAATGCTTTACATATGTTCTCTCCTTGATGCTGACAACAACTCTGAAATAGGTGCTATTGCATGAGAAATATGGAAATATGTTTAGAAGATTGTTTAACCTCTATTGGATTGTTTACTATGTTGAGGAAGGGTGGTGACAGGGAGAAAATTTAGGAATTCAAGGTTTTGCAAAGGTGAATGTTGAAAAAACTGCCTTTGCAAGTATTTGGAAAAATTAAGATTCTTTTAAAAATGAAAAAGAGAGAGAGAGAGAGTGAAAGAAGGAGGGGGGGGGAGGGACCGGGAGGGGAAGGGAGGGAGGGGGAGAGAGAGAGAGAGAGAGAGAGAGAGAGAGAGGCAGGCAGAAATATGTGTTATGATTCTTTTATTTTACTGATGAGGAAATTTAGATTGAGAGAAGTTAAATGAACCAGGATCATACAGCTAGTAAATATTTGGGACAAGATTTGAACTTAGGGATTCCTGCAAGGTCCAGTGTTCTATCCACTGAAAAACTTAACTACATAGCTCCTTGAGAAGACCACCTTTATTGCTTTTGATTGTATCCCCAACTGCTATTGCCATGCATCTATTCCATATTTTTCCCCATTCATTTATTTCTGTTATGAAAAGGACCCTAAGCAGAGCTCCTTACCAGTAATGTAAAGCAATTAGATTCTATACCACTTTATAAATAAAATATGGTGCTTGTTTGTTCCTTGTGTGATGACAAGATTAAGCCCAGCTTTGCCAAGGACAAGAAATCAATCTGTGAGATGGACAAAAGGAGAGACCAGTGTTTACAATCTCAGTTTATTTTCTTGCCCAGAAAAGAATGGATCTTCTCTTCTCTACCATTCATCAAACAGAAAAGCCTAATGACCAGAGCAACTGTCTCCCATTGCCAATTCTACAAAGCCAATAAATTATTGTAAAACACAGATCTAGTTTCTCAATTACTTTTAATTGCTAATTTATTTTTCAATATGACTGTTCTCATTATTTTTTCATATCCATCACGGGAAAATCAGAGATACTTTCAAAAGTATTCATAATAAATGGTAGAACTGTCATTTTCCTATTGGGTACCATACAGAACTTTTTGTGAACTTTATTTTCTGGGAAAGCACTGACATATAAAGAACAGAATGGTTAGGAAAAGTTAAAGCAGAAAAATAACAATCTGCATTATTCTGTCATTCTCACCTTTTACTTTAAAAGTTTTCTCTCCAGTATTTTGAAATGTACTCAACAGAAAAGAGTGAACAGAAGAAGAAATAATAAAGAAAGTCATTGGCAGCAAAGACACTGGTGTTTTACCAGGCAAAATGAATAATAACTAAGGGACTAAACTAAATTCTGATTTACCATAAATGGAAAAATACAATGTAGAATTGTAGCCATGAAAAGCCATGAGGTTTCCATGAATTAAACACTTGGAAAAAGAACGTTTCTGTCACTGAGGCCCAAAATACCACTCACAGAAATATGTTTCATTGTAGACCACAAATTATGTTTTCAGGCTATATTTTAAATATTTTAAAGTAATTTAATATTAATATAATTTAAATACATATAATTGATATTAATGATACATTATAATAAATATAATTTGGGATTCCTCCAAAAAAAGAGATAGAGAATTTCCAAATTATTTTGAATGGAATTTCTCTTTGTATTTCTTGCTGTTGGATTTTGTTGGTGATGTATAAAAATGCTGAGGATTTATGGGGATATATTTTGTATCCTGCAACTTTGCTAAAGTTATGAATTATTTCTAATAGCTTTTTACCAGAATTTCTGGGGTTCTCTAAGTATACCATTATATCATCTGCAAAGAGTGATAGTTTGGTTTCCTCATTGCCTACTCTAATTCCTTTAATCTCTTTCTCAGCTGTTATTGCTGAGGCTAATATTTCTAATACAATATTGAATAACAATGGTGATAGTGGGCAACCTTGCTTCACTCCAGATCTTACTGGGAAAGATTCCAGTTTTTTTCCATTGCATATGATGCTTACTGACGGTTTTAAATATATGCTCCTGACTATTTTAAGGAAAAGTCCATTTATTCCTATATTCTCAAGTGTTTTTATTAGGAATGGATGTTGGATTTTTTAAATGTTTTTTCTGCATCTATTGAGATGATTATATGGTTTTTGTTTGTTTGGTTATTGATATAGTCAATTATGCTAATAGTTTTCCTAATATTGAACTAGCCCTGCATTCCTGGTATAAATCCTACTTGGTCTTAATGTATTATCCTGGGGATGATTTTCTGTAATCTTTTTGCTAATATTTTATTTAAGATTTTAGCATCAATATTCATTAGGGAGATTGGTCTATAATTTTCTTTCTCTGTTTTCAACCTACCTGGTTTAGGTATCAGTACCATATCTGTGTTGTAAAAGGAGTTTGGTAGGACTCCTTCAATCCCTATTTTTTCAAATAGTTTATATAGCATTTAAGTTAATTGTTCTTTAAATGTTTGGTAGAATTCACATGTAAATCCATCTGGTCCTGGGGATTTTTTCTTAGGGAGTTGGTTAATAGCTTGTTCTATTTCTTTTTCTAAAATGGGACTGTTTAGGATATTGACTTCTTCCTCTGTTAATCTGGGCAAGCTATATTTTTGAAGGTATTCTTCCATTTCATTTAAGTTGTTGAATTTATTGGCATAAAGTTGGGCAAAGTAATTCCTGATTATTGCTCTAATTTCCTCTTCATTAGTGGCGGGTTCTCCCTTTTCATTTTTAAGACTAATAATTGGATTTTCCTGGAAATAGGTTAATCTGATGGCTTTTTTCTACTAATTGAATTTTAAATTTCCATGGAATATTTTAACTCACTTAACCACTCCTTTAAGAATCTGAATGCTATGCCACTTGGTGTATAAAAGGTACCATAGATAATGAAGCAGTACCAATACTAAACATATTCTTCACTGTCTATGGTACTTTTTAGCAAGATGTAGTTTCCTTTTCTTTTTTACTTAAATTTTTAATTAGATTTATTTTTGCTTTTCTTTGACTGAGATAAGAATTGCTACCTCTACCTTTTTTTTTAAACTCCAGCAGAACTTAATAGTCCTTTGCTTCACTCCCTTGCACTTAATCTGTTTGTCTCTCTACTTTAAGTGTGCTTCTTATATATAACATATTGGTGGATTCAGCTCTGCTATCCACTTCCATTTTTTGGTCATGCTTATCACTTACCCTTCCATCTTCTCCTCCTCTGTAGTAGGTCTTTCATACTTCTTCATGTGAAATAATATATGCCATTATACCACTCCTTTCATTGTACATATAGTGTATTCTTTCTTATCTCTCAATTTTTATGTTATTCCCTCAACTTCACCTTATACCCATATCTTTTGTCTATATATATTCCTTTCGGCTGTACTGCTAGTAATAACATTTTTTAGGGATTACAAGTATTGTCTTCCTATCTAAGTATTACATTTTGGCTGTATTGAATCCCTTAAATTTTCTTTTTTTTTAGTTTTTACTTTTTAGGCTTCTCTTCAATCATGATATAAGAGGTCAAAATAAAGTTTTTTTTTTCTGTTCTCCTTATAAAAGCTTGAAATCCTTCTATTTCATTGAATGGCTATTTTTTCCCTTGATAAATTATGCTTGATTTTGCCAGGTGAGTGATTCTTGATTGTACTTCATGCTCTTTTATCTTTGAAAAGTCATGTTTCATGACTCCATTAATATAGCAGCTGCCAAGTTCTGTGTAATTCTAATTGATCTAATATTTGAATTGTTTCTTTCTTACTACATGAACTATCTTTTTTTTTTTTGACCTGATAGTTCTGAAATTTGGCAGTTATGTTCCTTGGGGTCTTATTTTTGGGATCTCTTTCCTGAGGTAATTGGTGATTCTCTCAATGCCTATTTTGTCCTCTGCTTTCAGGACATCAGGACAGTTTTCCCTGATAATGTCTTGAAAGATTCTTTCCAGATCTTCCTTTTTATTATGTCTGTCAATTAGTACAATAATTCTGATACTGTCTCTCCTGGATATATTTTCCAGTCAGTTTTTTTTTTCATAAGGGATTTTACATTGTCTTCCATTTTTCATTCTGTTGAAATTGTTTGATTGATTTTTGATGTCTCATGTAATCATTACCTTCCACTTGCTCAATTCTAACTTTTAAAGTGTTGTTTTCCTCAGTTATCTTTTGTATTTTTCCCTATTTGGCCAATTGTTCTCTTTAAGAAGTTGTTTTTTTCCAGTGAATTTTCATATCTCCTTTGTGGCCAATTCTACATATTAAGCAGTTTTCCAAACTGTTGACTTTTTTTTTTTTTTTTAATAATTACCTTACATCAATCTCATTTTTTTTAATT
The DNA here is from genome assembly GCF_016432865.1 of Antechinus flavipes. Taxonomy (NCBI): domain Eukaryota; kingdom Metazoa; phylum Chordata; class Mammalia; order Dasyuromorphia; family Dasyuridae; genus Antechinus; species Antechinus flavipes. The sequence goes on from NC_067400.1 coordinate 368,163,481, forward strand.
GTTCTTCTATCTCTTTTATATGATTTTCAGCTCCTTTTTGAGTTCCTCCATGAGTTCTTTCTGGAACTAAGCGCCCCCCTCCCCCACTTTGTTTTCTTCTGGGTTTTGCCCATAGGTGTTTTGACATTGTTGTCTTCTTTTGAGTTTGTGTCTTAGTCTTCCTTGTCATCATAATAACTTTCTATAGTCTACTGTCAGATTCTTTTGTTATAATTGTTTTTTGCTCATTTTTTAGAAGAGCCTTTTTCCTTTGTTTTAGCTACTTTTCTACATGCCTTGGCTATTTAGCAATAGCATCTGCCACACTGATATTGCCCTGAGGCTCACAGGGCACCATCATTTGTCACTGCACTGAGAGGTTAGAATGAAGAATGGTGGGTACTATTGGAGGCTGTAGGACTTTGACAATTTATTTGGTGCTGAGCTGGGGTCCTAGTTGTGTCTGAAATGTGATGAGACCTGATGCAGTGTTTCTGAGCTTCCCCAGAGCTATACTGAGGCACATGATGGTCTGGCTTCTGAAGCTTGCATGTTCTCTTGGGACTATGCTGAAGCCTGGTGAATTTGTGCTGGTGGCTTTCTGTTTTCTTAGGTACCCACAGATTTGACATATATCTGTTTTCTCAAGGTTGTGATGAAGAACATAACAGTCTAGTCTCTGGAGGCAAACTGCCCAAGCAGTAGTGATTCCCAGAGCCTGGATCATCTATCTTCCCTGGCTATGCTAACACATTTGGGGTGAGGGGAATCTTGATGTTGGTATTCTCATTTCACCACACTAGGGTTCATGCTTTGCTGCTCATTTGCTAAGGTGAAGCTTGCTGCTAAGGTGAAGCTAAGGTGAAGAAGGCAAGCTTCTTATCTTGAATTAAACTGCTCCCCACCTTTACTCAAATGAGACAGACATGTCTTGCTAATCTTCCAAGTTTCCTGAGATAAAAGATTGCTTCATTCCATGTCTTTGCTGATTTTGCTATTCCACCCTTTTATAGTTGCCCAAAGATGAACATGGGAGAATCACTGCTTACTTCACCATTTATGTTTCCTGGAAGTCTACATCTAATGTTGATGGTAAAAAGAGCAAGTTTTAAGAGAACAAAGAAATAATAATTGTAGGAGAGAAATGTGTACTATCAAGGCATATATCAGTCACCAATCATATTATACTTAAATAATACCAGCATTAAGGTTCATTTTTGAAACAGTAAAATAGACAACAAATTTTTAAAATATCCTAATAAAACCCAAAATAATGTTAATAAAACAAATCATTTTAATTTGACTCAAGAAAGAGCAACATTTTCCCTCAAAAAATAGATTGATAGATATTCTCAGAGCCCATGATAAAAACAGGTTAAAAACTTAAAAAATAATTTTGCAATTAACAAAAATCACTTTGCTGACCATTGTATCTAGTTGTCCCTCTCAGTCATCTTATTAATAATCACTCTGTCCCTGAAACTTAGAGATAGCAAGTTCTCCATTTATCCTTTTATACCCTTGAATTCTGATTAATGAATCATTAAATGTAAACTTACATAGATAATTATATTTAACAATCCCAGATCAAAAAAATCACACCAGTCATCTTTTTCCTTTCTTTCTTTGCCATTTACTTTGTTATCACATGTTTCTCCTAGATATTGAAAAATGTACTGAAATCAATATTACCATTGTTTTCAGGGAAGCTAATATCAATTAATTCTTATATGGCTCTAGTCAACATCTCTGTGACTTCTCTCACCAAAATATATTTTCTCGATCATTAGTTTTCAATATGTGTTATTTCCTCCTATTAGAATTATAGTGCTTAAAAGTAATTTAATTTAAATTGTCCCTCTTCTATATAAATATAATCACAATTTAAACATGATTAACTCATGATAGGTTTGTAACAAATATTTTAACTTATTCATTTATTAAGAAAAGGGATAATTTGGTATGGCCACTGAGTGACATTTCTCAGTTGTGGCTATGAAATTATAAAATCTAATAGTGAAAAATGATACTTCTACTATCAGCAACATCCACATGAAGTCAAGTAACTAAATCTTTTAAAAAAGTTTTTTATCAGAAAAAAAGAAAAAAAGTTTTTATATGACACTTAAGATGATATGTCAACAAAGGCATATAAAATAAGTGGCTAAGCCATATGGTTTGTTTATAGAAATAAAGAGTTTATTGTACCAGTTCCAGAGCAGGTCAATATAACCAGAAATTACAAAATGTCTTTTGAACTTAAAGAGTCCAAATTTATTTATCAATACACATTAATCAAGAATATAATAGGATTTCAGCAAAATATTACAACTTTTAGTTATAAAATATCTAGAAAAATTAAAATAAGTAGCCAGAATTACATACCATCAGCTCACTGGTCTTCATAACCTCGCAAACAAATCTCCATAATACAAATACAGTCCCCAAACTATCTTTGAGAATCCAATAAATAAGCTATATGGAACCATTGAATAAATTATAACATAAAATTAATCTAATCATCTAGGCCTAATATTGATTTATTAAATAATAACAATAATGATAGGAATAGTGATTTTCCTAGATGTTAATATGCTTAGTAGAAATATTCTTAATATTCTTTAATAGTCTCCAAAATAAATAGAATGAAAAGTTTTCAGAATGGTTAAAAGTTTTGGTTCAGTTTTAAGTTTTAGCATTTGAACTTTTAATTTCTTGTTGCTGTGCAGTTATTTCTATTCTGTTTGACTCTTCATGACCCTATTTAGGCTATTCTTGGTACTTTCCTCTGCCACTTCTTTCTCTGGCTATTTTCCAGATGAGGAAACTAAGGCAAATTTAAGTGATTTGCAATTTAAGGGGTTGAAGCTAGATTTGACCTCTCAAGTAAGATTCTTCCTGATTCCAAGTCCAGCATTCTATCTGCTATGTTCCTGGGTTTAATAACAACACTGAACTAAAACTTTTAGGATGCTTTTCTAAAGATCATGTGGAAGAAAAAACTGCATGTAGAAACAGGATGAGGTATATAGCAAATGTTCCATCTTGACCACAATTAGAGTTTAAAAAAAATGTTTTTAGTGATGTTACAAAAGACAAGCTTGTATCTTACTGCTTTTTTATTACAATAAGTAATTATTTCATCAAATTATTCAATAATTCAAAGAATTTTAAATATAAAAGAAAAATATGAGGATAGTGGCTTATTCTTAAACTCTGTTAATATTTAGAGAATACATTTTCTTGTACTTATTGTATCGCCAGTCTTGACAGCTTGTGGCAATGCTATCATCAACCACAAAAAAGAAAGTTGCTTTCTATTATACAATGAGGTAAGTAGTAGAAAGAAAACTTGTTCCTGTTTTGGTGTGTTGGGAGTTTGATGCCAGAAGAGGGAGGTAAATGGATTTTTAGTAGGAGGGGAATCTCTATAGTAAGGTGTTTTGCCTATGAAATGAACAATTTATTTTCAAATTAAATTATATACCTTCTAGTTTTCAAGGAACAGAACCTTCCTACTGTGCATCAACTAATTGTCAGGAAGTTGCAGTATATGGAATACTACTAATGATTAAAGGGGTAATAAATGATGTAGTAACTTAAAACTACAAATGACAAATTTTTGAAATATTCAGCAAAGAAGTATAATCATTAGCAATATACTAGTGACCAAGTCAGAAAGTAACAGGCTAACATATCTCTGTCAGATAGATTTACAACAATCTTGGTTTTCTTAGCTGTGGTTCATGCTCAATGTAATTTTAAGATAACTATTCATTGCCTTTAGGCCCTAGCAGAGTCATCTTTAAAGAAAGGAAATACTATCAAATTAGTTCGGAAGAACTGTGAGAGATATTGTATTAGTATTAAAATGTCAATTATTCAATAAATAACTTTTATTAGGCATTCAGGCTTTAGGGAGAACTCAGGTTCTGTGAGAAGTTAGAAAAACAATGAAAACAATGGTCTTTAGTCCTTAGGGGTTCACAATAAAGTACACTAAAACTTACACATGTACAATGAGTCAGTCTCTAAGATGTCTATGTTTCTTATGAGTGTATAAGAAAGGCATCTCTTTGGAGAAACATGACAAAAGAGGTCTTTTTATCTGTCAGGAGGAGTCATTACTTGGCTGCTAAGCTACTATCAATATACTATAGGGGAAATCTGTATCCCTCAAATATCTCTTTCCTGCTGGGTGCAAAGCATAAAGAATTCACAGCCTTTGAATAGGTCCTCTGAGGCTAATCTGTGCTTGAGATAGAGTTGGCTTCTGTTTGTGTCTTCTTTCCTTGATTACAGGGGCTTGTGAGATCTCAAGAAGAAGTTGGTTTTGTTCCCATTTTAGCAAAAATCCAGAACAACTTAGGTGGCAATGTTAATAGTGACAAAGGCCTTGGTAGATGGGACAAAAGGGAAATTAACAACTGAGAAAAATAACCAGGAAAAAGAATCTATTTTATATTGATTAGGGTATATTTAGAAGATGTGAAATGTAAAATAAGCATTCTTGTTAGAAATATGTCAGTGAGGTTAGAGACCTAAACTTTCAACTAACTGGTGTCATTCTCTAATTCTTTATTATTTTAATGTGCCCTTTCTGTGTCAGATTGAGATTAACTTCTATACACTTGAATTTTGCACATACATAGGGCATTTTTTTCACTCCCTCTGACAACTCCTTGCTGGGTAAGGCCCCTTGGACTCCAACCAAAAACAGTATTGTAGGTAGAAAGGAGGCAGCTTTAAAGCACTGAAAACCAAGTTCACCTGACCTTTGAGCCCCAGCCTAGAAATAAGTACCTGGCCAGAATCTGCACTTGATGAAGAAGAGCTTGTTGTATTTTACATTTCATAGCAAAGGAGGCAACACGGTTTCCATTTTGGTATTTTGAGACAGTGAACAATAAATGAAGCACTAAATTAGGAATCAGGCCTATATTTTTATTCTTTTCCTACCTCTAAACACAATGTCTAACATTTAATACTTCTTGTTTGCCTTTGTGGCCTTGGGGAAATCATATAGGAAAGAAGGAAGAAAGAAAAGCAGGATATAAGAATTTATTAATAATCTACCATGGACTAAACACTATTCTAAGTGCTTTTTACAATATTATTTCATTTTTTAATTCACAGAAACCCTGGGTTGGTGCTATAATTGTCAGCTGAGGAAAGTCAAGCAAATGAGGTTATGTGAGTTGTCTGGAGTTATATAGCTAGTTAGTATCTGAGGGTAGGTATGAATTTTGGCTTCTAGTTTCTTCAGATACAAAGCAATATAGTTGTAGTATATTAGCTCCTTGCATCTCTGAATACTATGATTCTAATATATTCAAATGTTTAATAATTCTGTAGTATTCTATGATGTAATAATGCTTCAGAGAAGGAGCTGGCAATACATTGAAGTCTGATTGTCTTAACAAAAACAACTGTTGAGGTATGGAACCTGACAAAAAATGTTGAGCAAATAAGCTTCATCCATTTTACTGATTCTCTGTCTGTCTCTCTGTGTTTCTGTGTCTCTCTATCTTTTTTCTTTTCATAAGGGTTTACTTTTGGGCAGTGTAAGGTGATGGATGTTCTGGGTAATAATAGGAATGTAAAACCAAAGCAAAAAAAATAAGTAACTATTTTTGGAAAGAAATTGAATTTATTTCTACTTTGATTTCCCCTTAACATAGATGTTAACCAGATTATGTTATTCAGGAGGGGACTTAAAAAGAATCCTCTAAGAAAGACAGCATGTAATTAAATGTACTATTTTCCATATGTGCTGTCTGAATTCACTCCATGAGAGTGGGAAAAGTCATCAATTTATAACCCCAATGCCTATCATAGTGCTTTGAACATAGTAAGTACTTAATAAAGATTTATTTAAATAAATAAATATACAATATAAAGATTATGAAGAAAATATTATGTTCAGTGATGAATAGATAAGATTTATATTCATCTATTCATCACTAACCATAATATTTTCTTCATTAATTTTTTGAACTTTGGGGTGAATTAGCACATTCATTTGATTCCTACTGAGAGATGGTTTAATGGATTGGATAAAACCAATATTCAAATCCCATCTCTGATATTTAGTAGCTAAGTGACTATGGGTAAACTATTTAACCATTCTGGATTTCAGTTCCTCTACTTGTACAATAGAAATAAAAACTGCTTTATAAGATTATATTGACAAAGTCTCAAGGGACTTAATATATGCAAATATAATATATATATATAGTAACATGATATGTCATGCAATATTATTTAATGTAACATCATAATGACATTTTCAGACTTTAAAGGATCATATAATTGTCACTTATTTATATATGAAATTGAAAGTTGCCAAGAATGAGCATTAAACATACATGTTAGAGGAGCTATTATAAAGGTACTTAGTTTAGATAGCAGTTTAAAGTCAAAGTAATTTTTGAAAGAATATTTAGATATTGAAAATAATGATCCAAAATCTATAAAATCAGGTGACATGGCATACTCTCATTTGGATGGGTTTGTATTTCAACAATTGCTGTTAAAATAAATGTCTGATTCAGCATATTCTTTCAATAAAAGTATGTGACAGCTTGTATCCATTGCAAATAGCATGCATTAAAACAAGATTGCTTTACATCTGCTAGAAAGTGCAGTGGTAGCTTCTAGTCTAACTAGTGTTAGGGAGAAAATGACTCTGTTACTTTGAAACAGTAAAGTGCACAGTACATAACATTTAACTATTTAACAATCAAACAAAATCACTAGGGAAGTATAAAAGTTTGACCTCTGGGATCCTGGATAAAAAGCTGCAATTCAGATTGTCAGTGGAGTAAAGGAAAAGAAAATATGTGCAAGAACTAGACACTGTTGCTCCAACCTCTGTGCTTTTAAAAATTTCATGCATTCATTCTTTTTTTTTTCAATTAGAGATTTTATATATATATATATATATATATATATATATATATATATATATATATATGTCTCTGTGTATAATCACTGTGGCAAGGTAATCCTTATATTTATACTTCCCTAATTGATTCATAATTGTGGTGTTCTTTTTTTAATAATATATGATGGTTCTCTCTGGGCAGGTTTCTTGGGGAGGTTTTCTGGAGGCAGCCTTAGTTTTAGTTCCCAGTAATACTTACTCCAAATACAGCCAGCTCATAAAATCCAAACGTTTATTTCTTATCTCTTTCCTTGGTTCCGAGAGCTCTCTTTGCTAGTCTTTTGCCTCTAGCTCAACTCCGAATGTCTCCTTGCCTGGGGCTGGGCAACTTTCTGGAGAGCCTTTCAGACCAGCCTTAGTCTTAGTTGGGGAATACAGGAGGCCAGCCGCTGCCGTGGTGTGAGATGAAATGAAAGAATCTGGTTCTGCCTCTGAGAGTGGGCTTCTTCTGAACTGACTCTGACTGGCTCACTGAAGCTCTTTTTATGCTCGGTGTAAAAAGTTGACTCCTCCTCCGAGAGAGTGGGATTATGGGATCTGAGAGTGGAATTATGGGTTTGTGACTTGTGAATGTCATACTGAATATTGACTTGTGAATCTCCCAAAAGTGTGAACTCCAATGAGTACTTAAATACATTAGTGAGTTAGAGGATTTGCTAAATACCATGCTAAATTAGGCAACTGATTTATCACTTTGTAATGATTCTAACAAATAATCCCCACTAATCACCAGTGGCTTTTAGAAAATATTTTAGAAAATATCCGATCCTCCCTCAAACCTCCCTCATAGCTTTCCCTATCTACTCATCTGAGAACCACTATCTTCTTTGTTTCTCATTTTTTTTTCCCCAGTTATATGTAAAAACATGTTTGGTGGTTTATATACATACATTCTCTCTCTCTCTCTCTCTCTCTCTCTCTCTCTCTCTCTCTCTCTCTCTCTCTCTTTTTACACATTTCCTTGTGAATCATGTTGGGAGAGAAAAGTCACAACAAAAGAGAACAACCACAAGAGGGGAAAAAAAACAAGAAAAGGGGAGGAAAAGTGAACATATTATATTTTGATTTACATTCAGTCTTCATAGTCTATCTGGATGTGGATGGCGTTTTCCATCCAAAGTTCACTGGAATTGCCTTGATCACTGAATCACTAAGAACAAAGTCTATTATAGTTGATCATCACACAATCTTGCTATTGCTATATGCAATGTTTTCCTTGTTCTGCTTATTTCAGTCATCATCAGTTCATACAAATCTTTTCAGGCCCCTCTAAAATCAGTCTGCCTTTCATTTTCTATAGAATAATATTCCATTACTTTCATATACCACAGTTTACCAGCTCTTCCCCAATTCATAGGCATGCACCTATTTTCCAATTTTTTACAATCACATAAAACTGCCACAAATATTTTTGCACATGTGGATTCTTCTCCCTCTTTTATGATTTTTTTTGGGGGGATACAGACCTAATAATGTCACTGCTTGATCAAAGGGTATGCACAGTTTGTTAGTTCTTTGGGCATAGTTCCAAATCACTCTCTGGAATAGCTGAATCATTTTACAACTTCACTAACAATATACCAGTATCCCAGTTTTTTCACATTTCCTCCAACATCCATCATTACCTTTTCTTGTCATCCTAACCAATCTGAGAAGTGTGAGGTGATACCTCAGAGTTTGTTAAGGAGCATGCCTAGGTGAAGAGGCAGGTCAATTCTCCCAGTGCTTCAAGAGCTGTGAATATTGAAGAAGTTGCAAAGCAGCCTTTGCAGATGTTCCTTGTGAATTGAGAATGAGATAAATTGGAGGCAAGATGGAAGAGAAGAGAGGTCAGGCAAGCAACTGCCTTTAGAGAGATCAAACAATGCAACTGCTTCTCTGTCTCCTTGTATCATCAGCATCCTCTCACACAAAGAGAATCATTCTACAAATCTGAGTTAGACTCCCAGCAGCCACTGGCAGGTGGCTCCTGTATCACAACAAGAGTAATTTTAATTTTCATCTCTCATTAATAGTGATTCAGAGCATTTTTTCATATGACTACAGATGGCTTTAATTAATCATCTTACAATTGCCTGTTTATGTCTTTTGACCATTTATCAATTGGGGAATGACATATATTCTTATAAATTTGATACAGTTTTTTATATATTTTAGAAGTGAGGTCTTTATGAGAAATATTGGCTGGAAAAAGTTTTCCCCCAGCTTTATACTTTCCTTTTCATCTTGTTTTTTGGTTTTGTTTATGCAAAATCTTTTTAATTTAATGTAATCAAAGTTGTCTCTTTAGCATTTCATAAAGTTCTCTAGTTCTATTTAGGCTTTAAATTCCTCCCTTCTCTAAAAATCTGATAGGTAAATGATCTCTTGCTCTCCCAGTTTGGTTATAGTATCACCCTAAATTGTGTTCCCATTTTGAATTTATTTTGCTATAGGATCTTTCATTGTCTTCTTAATTCTCTGATTCTTTCTCCCTCTTTTGCTAGATCTTCAATCATATCTTGCCCTTTAACATGATGGGACTCCCAAGGTTCTGGATGTTCCCCTGAACAATTTTTCTATTCTAATTAGCTTTTCAGCATGATTTCAGGAATCATGCCTATGCTATTCAGACTTAACCTCTCTCCATACCTCCAGTCATACATTTTCTCAAACTGTATGTCTCATAGATATATAAAATTCAACAGGTCCAAATTTAAATACATTATCTCTCTTCATTCTGCTTCTATTAAAGTTTTCCTCTCTTCCTAACATCCTTATTGCTGTCAAGGTTACCATTACCTATATAGTCACACATGCTAGCAATCTAGGTGTAATTCTCTACTCCTCACTCTCTACCCTTCTTTATATTTAATCTGTAGTCAGATTTTGTGCTAGTTAGTTTCTAGCTAGTTAGAAACTCTTATATATCCCCTTCTCTCCTTTCATATTATTATCACCATGGTGTAGGCACTCATTATTTCATGCCTGAACTATTATATTTGAAATTTTATAATCTATTGACCTTGAACTCCTTGTTCATTACACAGAATCTCATCTTCCAACTCTAGAAGATTTTGCTGACTGTCTTGAATCTCTCTCCATCTTCCTAGCTTTCTTATCCTCCTTCAGATCTCAACGAAAGTCCCCTTTTCCACAAGATTTTTCTAGTCTTCCTTAATCTTAGTGCTTTTCCTCTAAGATCACCTTCAATTTATTATGCATACCAATGGGTCTCAAATAAAGGTCCAGAGAAAGCTGGGGTCTCTGAAATCCTTTCAGATGGTCTACAAATTTAAAATTAATTATTATTTTTAATATGGTGGATATCTATAAACATTACCTACATAAACAAAAACTTTGGGGGCATATCTTCAATTCATTTAAAAAGTATAAAGCTACAAAGAAAAAAAATTGAGAGCTTCTTCTACATATGTCTTATTCAGACATAGTTGTTTGTATAATAGGTTGTCTGTCCTGTAGGATTTTTTTTTAATCTTCCTTTGTATGCCCAGAGTTTAGCACAGTGACTGAAATATAGTAGGTGCTTAATAATTCCCAGTTGAGTTGGCTTATTTTGGGGTAATTATGTACAAATTGCTTAACCTCTCTGATCCTCATTTTCTTGATTTTCAAATGGGAATATTACCTATAGTCTGCCTTATAGAATAGCAACAATGGTCTAATGTGATAATGGTATGCAAAATGATTTTTAATCTTTAAAATGCTATATAAAAGTCAATTATTACTTTTAATATCATTATTTTAGTTGTTATCTAGACCTTATGTCTAAAATTCCTGTAATGTCAAGCAGAAAGAATTCTCTTTAATAAAGTGAACAACAATAAGTGAATAACAGTAAAAAGATAAAACAAACAAGCAAATAAAACAAAACAAGACATTCTCTTGCTTCCCCCCTTTTCAGGCCTTTCTCTGTCTCTCTGTTTGTATGTCTGTTTCTATATCTCTCTTGTTTCTGTCTGTCTCTGTTTTTCTCTTTCTCTGTCTGTGTCTCTCTCTACCTCTCTCTGTGTTTCTCAGCCTCTTCAACTCTCCCTCCTTTCCTTCCTTCCTTGGTTATATTTCACAATATTCTAGTTGTCACTTATTTTGGAATCAAATTGGAATCTGCTACAAAGAATATAAAGTAAAATAAACATATGGTCCCATGACTTCTTAGATTTCTTTCCTGCACAAACCTTAACAATAATGAAAAATTGATCTTTCCCCTTACTGGGTCTGTTTAATTCTAATTTGTTGGAATCCTTACAAACTGCTAACTAATTAGAGTTGATCTAATCTTACAAGAAAATGTTTTGGGCAGAACCTGAAACAAGGTACTAAGTAGGACTAATTAATACAAGGCTTGTGTTTACACCTTTACTCATTGGAGTTCACAAGTATGCCAGCTTCACAAAGTAAACTTTGTACCTTTATGAGTTCACACCTCCCTTGAAGGTCTTTGGGCCAGAGAGCAATATGGGAGAAAACCCATAATCCCTCTCTCTCGTATTCCACAATTCCTCCCTCTTGGATAAAAGAAACAGACAGAGGCTCTCGGTCAGATTTCACCAGAATGACATGAAGAGTGGAGCTGGCTGGAGGTTGAAGAAAGCAGAGGCAGAGGCTGAAGGACCAGACCTTTGGATTTGGCGACATTTGGAGAGAGCTCTTGGAACCAAGCAGAGAGATAAGCCTCTAAGCTAACCGGGCTATATTGGAGATAATAAAAGATCTGAACTTTTATCACCTGGCTGCGTTTTGAGAAGAAAAAGCTCACCACACTAATTGATGTCTTACCAAACTTTATCTCCATGCCCTATCTCTCTGCCCTGCTCCTATTAAAACATAAGTTCCTTGAAAGCAAGAGCTTTCCTACTTACTTGAGTGTCATCAGCACCCAACATCATACCTAACACTTAATAAGGCATTAATTTCTTTGTCTTTCCCTATCTCAGTCTCTCTATATAAATCTATCTACTTCTCTTTCTTTTAAAGAAAAAGATTTGGATGGACCAAATATGTACTACTTTATTGGGAAAAAAAATATAGTAATGGTGGAGTAGATTCTTATCTAACTCCTAGTTCCTTCTTTTTATGTGACACTGAAAAACTACTGCACTGAATGATCCCTAGCAGGCTGAGTTACTATGTTTTCCACATGCTCAACTTACAAATTAGAATAGGAATGAACTGAGAAAATGTGTCCTTTTATTTATTACACAAAAGGTAGGAAGCATTAAGTCCAATTATTCCTGAGTCCTTCTATGTTAGGTACCTTTGGAAGCTACATTAATACTCTGAAGTAGCATATAGGTGTCCTTAAAAGAGAGTTAATAGTGCTTTCAAAATGTTCTTAATTTATATTGAAAGTAACTTGGACAAGGGAGAGAATTAGGTTCATGAAGTGTACATAGTATAATGTTGACACATAGAGCGTGCTCTAGAAATAATTATCTTTCACATAAAAATTCTCCCCATAGTAGATTAGTCATCTCCAGATATGAAAGTTACCACTGTCTCATATTCTGTGTTCTCAGTAGTCCTAGATGTCTTGCAAACAAGGGAGGAAAAGCAATTGGAGAATTCCTCAGATAAACACATAGTTATAAAATTCTCAAGAAGGCATGGTCCTATTTCACTGCAGCTTCCCAGAAAGGCTCTTAAAGTCCCAAACACACTTTTCTCCACCTGCATCTTGTAAGTAGATAGGCTTGGAAACCCTGTCCCCCTTCTTTTTTTAGACCATTCCCAGGCTGCAATAGACAGAGAACTGAAATTAGGACAAGGCTGCTGGGGCTATTCTCTAAATACCAATATAGGAGTATGCTGCACATCTTTTTCTTCAGTGGTGTGGAGACTGACATTCTCATGCTTTGTGCCTCAATGTCCTGCACTAGCATATCCCCCATCTACTCCTTCCATCATGGGCAAGAAGTCTAAGGAATGTGAATAAAGCAGGCCTTAGGAGAAAAAAAAAGGAATAGAATAATAGGTTAGTAGTTGAGGGATAAAGAAGAAAAGACTAGGATCCTTCCAAAGTGTGTCAGAAGAGACTGAGTTTAACCTCACCCTTTCTCCAAACTACCTTCATCCAAGATTAATCAGTAATTGCCTCTTGAAGAAATTGAATTTAAGCTAAGCCTCCACGGAGTTTAAAAATGTGAAGGTAAAGAGGAGGATGCATTTCAGGTGTGGATGATAGACTATCCAAAGTCAGAGTTGAATATAGTATGTCATGTATAAACACCAAGAAGTAGACCACTACGGCCAAAACACAGTGTATGTGAGCTATAAGGATGGGGGTGTGTGTGTGAAGTAATTATGAAAAGAAAGGTTGCAGCTAGACCAGTAAGGGCTTTTAAATTATAACAGAGCAGCTTGTGATTTATTCTTAAGGCAATTGAAAGTCACTGAAGTTTCTTGAGTTAAATTTCTTCAGTTTGACTAAAACTATGATTTTAGGATGAGATAAAGAAAGGTAAAACTGGATGTAGAAAGAGCAATTAGAAAAAAAAGTAAAGAAAAGTAAGTTCACTATCCTGAGTGACTGATAGGTATTTTGAGCTAGTAGAGTTTTAGATATCTGGCGAATGAGGGAAGAAATATGATTACTAGAAAAATGTGGATTTTATACTGCAAATAGTTTGCAAAATGGTTGACTGAGGTAGAAATGTCTATTTAATACAGATAAATTCACTTCAAACTGACCAACACTATATGAATCTAAGGAGAGATTTTCCCAGTAAGATCTCATAGTGTAGTTTATTCCCACAGTACTAAAGTATAGACTCTTTACAATAATATGAAGAGGATATTTAACCAACCTCCTATTTCATGCTTTCTTGGAACTATTTCCCCTAAATCCCTGTAGTTGACATTGAAGTTTAAATAAGATTTTCTTTTGATTTGGGGGTAGGATATCTTGTCCCTAGAAAAGTTCCCAGTAGTGTTTAGTGGCTTCAATATAAATAGCATTATTTTTACAAAAATACATTTTTAGTTTTGAAGACAATCATTCTTTTGGCTCTTGTCTCACTGGACTGCAAAAGAAAGCAAATTATATGAGCTGTTATTCATCCTAATACAATTTCATTTCAATGCAGTGCACTTAAAATTTTTTTCTATGTACTGTGTATTATTAAGTTACTTGATAAATGGAGTCTAATACATGGGATAATTTTATGAAAAAACAGATAAAAGGAAAAAATCAGGTATAATTTTAATGCATCCCCCTCGCCAAACATTGATAAAATTAAGAATGTTAACTTTGCTCATTTAAGAGCACACTTAGAATCTACTGGAGAATAACAACTAAAAATGGTGTGTGTTTTTTAATATACTAATTAGTTTTTCAAATTGTAGCAATCAATAATTTTAATAAATGTTCATTAAGCCATTTCTCCTATTAGGGTAGATTTCTGGACAATAAGAATACTATTTTATTTCTTTATTTTTCAGTGTGGTACAGTGAGAAAAGGGATCAAGTTGGAATCAAGGGAAGTAAGTTTAGTACCTTGTTCTTTCTTCTATGAACAATATGACCTTTGGCAAGGTACTTACTTACCTCATTGGGATTCAGTTTTTTTCACCTCCATGAAAGAGGAGAATTGGCTAAGATGACCTCTAAAATTTCCTCATCTCTACAGATTTGTTACCTTAACAATTATCATTTGGCCTTTCATTTTTGTACAATCCACATTTAATTATCATTTTATATTTTACTTTTCCTTTTTAAGCATTGAAATGTTCTGTGAAAGACTGCATTGTTACTAATACATAGTTCTTAAACATCAACTCTATGTATTTACTTGAGAACAACCCTCAAACAGTCAGGAATCACAAATGTCTACCTATTATGATGTCTGATATATGCTCATAACACCTAAAATGGCATCATCAAAATGGGACCTGCTTAAGACCTGCTTTTGGGAGCCAATGGTACTGGCTTGGGGTTTTGCTCTTATTTATTTGTCCTTTTTCATTTTAGATTCAGGAAAAGAAGTCCCCAAAGGAGAAGCTCAAGCCATGAAGATTTCAGAGATAAAGAATACAAATAGGTTGTTGCATTTATTCCATAGAAAAGTTCTTAGAAGCAAAGGTTGAGGTAACTCAGAAATTTTGTATTTGAAATTGATCAGACTAATGCTATGTAAGAATTTAGTTAAATGAGATTAATCTCCCTCTCCTGCCAAGAGAATAAATTGATCTACAAGGAATTATGCTTTTCAGATATTGGGAGAAAATACTTATATATTTGTCTATTCTGTATCTTTGGAGTCATTATTCCTTTGTAAAAACTAAATGAAATGGGTTGCTAGTAACCAATCCCTAAAAAGAGGAGTAGATTATTTTGAAGGATTTGAGCTGATAGAAAGAGAGAAAGTGGTGGCCTATAATACAATAAGATGAAATTTCCTTTGAGATGTTTTTCTGAACTATATAAACACATTACAAAATGCTTTTCATATAAATAAAGTTAGATCTAAACAATTAGGAAAAAATGAATTGCTCACGGATAGGCTGATAATAAAAATGTCAGTTCTACCTAAATTAGAATATTTATTCAGTGCTACATCAATCAAACTACCAAAAACTATTTTATGAAGTTAGAAAAAATAATAACAAAATGAAAAACAAAAGGTCAAGAATATCAAGGGATTTACTGGAGAAATGCAAAGAAAGATTGCATAGTAATAAAGCAGCAGTCATCAAAACTATTTGGTACCGGCTAAGAAATAGAGTGGTGGATCAGTGGAATAGATTAGGTAAAAAAAGACACAAAAGCTAATGACTATAGTAATTTAGTGTTTGACAAACCAAAAGACTTCAGTTTCTGGGATAATAATTCACTATTTGACAAAATTTTCTGAGAAAACTAAATAATGGCATTGAGAAACTAAGCATAGCACCCTATAGCAAGATAAGATCAAAATAGATACATGATTTAGACATGTGGTACTATAAGCATATTAGAAAAACAAAGAATATTTTACCTATTATATCTCTGGAGAAGGAAGGAATTTATGACCAAGTGAAAAATAGAAAACATTATGAAATACAAAATGGATAATTTTCATTACATTAAATTAAAAAGGTTTTGTGCAAAGAAAACCAAAGCAGCCAAAAATAGCAGAGAAGCTAAAAACTGTTTCTGATAAAGGCCTCATTTGTAAAATATATATAGAAGTGAGTCAAATTTATAAGAATATAAGTCATTCTCCACTTGATAAATGGTCAAGGGATATGAACAGGCCATTTTCAGAGGAAGAAAGTAAATCCATCTATAGTTATATGAAAACAAATGCTCTAAATCACTATTGATCAGAGAAATGCAAATTAAAATAATTGCCTCAAGGCAATCAGATTGGCTAAGATGACAGGAAAAAAAATGATAAATATTTGAAGACATGTGGGAAAATGAGGAAACAAATGCATGGTTGGTGGAATTATGAAATGATCCAGCCATTCTGAAAAGCAATTTGATAATATGTCCAAAGGGTTATCAAACCATGCATATTCTTTAATATAACAGTGCTACTACTGGGTCTGTATCCAAAATAGATCATAAAAGAGGGAAAACGATTCCACCTGTGCAAAAAAGTTTATAGCTGCTCTTTTTTGGTGTCATGGAACTGGAAATTAAGTGGATGTCCATCAATTGGGGAATGGCTGAAAAAGTCATGGTATATGAATGTAATGGAACACTATTATTATTCTACAAGAAATGATGAACAGGCTTCTTTTAGAAAAGCATGAAAAGACGTAGATGAACTGATATTGAATGAAGTGAACAGAACCAGGAGAACATTGTATACAATAACAAAAAAGATTCTGGGATGACCAAATATGATAGACTGAGCTTTTCTCAGTAATACAATGATCCAAAATAATTCTAATAGACTTTAGACAAAAAATACCATCCACAACCAGAGAAACAACTATAGAGATTAAATGTGTATTGAAGCATACAATTTTCACATTTTTGTTTTGTGTTTCTTTCTTGTCTCACCCCTTTTCCCCCCAACATGACTCTTATGGAAATATGTTAAAAATGAATGTATACGTATTATCAATGACAGATTGCTTGGTATCTTAGGGAAAGGAAAGGTAAGAGAGGGAGGGAGAAAAAATGTAACTTAAAACATTACAAAAAATGAATGCAGAAAAGCATATTTACACATAATTGGAAAATTTATATAATGTAATGACCGCGTATTTAAAATCAGCCGAAGTCAGGAATTCAGGTTAAGGGAAAAATCTTCAATCTTTATTGAAATGAAGAGATGAATAAGGATTGCAATAGCAATATGGGCAAGAAAGATTGCGATAGCAAAATGGGCAGCTGCGACAGGAAGCCAGCTAACAGAGAGAGATCTGAGCTGAGCAAACAGTCACAATGACAATGCAAAAAGTCTCTCCTTCCCCTTCCCCTTCCTTTTCCACTCCCCTGCCTCCACCCACCAAAATCGTCATTTCCTATACAACACAGCAGGACTTGCACAAAGAGTGGGCGGGGGCCATTCTTTTTCCAAGCATATATATTAATAGAGTATGGTCCAATTACTATTTACCCTCACGTGCTTGGGACCTCAGTGCATCAACTCAAGCCTCAGACCATTACAATATACTTTTAAATGAAAATTTCAAAATATATGAAAACATGCATGATATTAAACAAGTCTTTCGCTTCCTAAAAAATAACTTACCCTGCCTGTGCTCCTAACACAATTCTAACAAAAGAAGTCAATGAATCCTAACATTTTAGAGTTAAACTTTAGAAATCTTTCAATTCAACTCTGAATTTACAACTGCCAAAAACAAGATATTAAAGGTGATTATAGGTAATAAGATAATTGTAAATTCTCAGTTTAACATTCAAGGATCATTTTTCTGACAATCATTCTCTTTTCCCCTGTACTCCAGTCATAATGGTTCAGTCAGTCTGTACCAGTTAAAATTCTGAAAACATAGATTGAAACTTCTAATCTCTGTTTTGTCCATCAGCTCCTTAAAAACAGAGACAGGGATACAGTGTATTCATTTATACTGTTTAACCTAGTACTTTGGACACTGTGGGGACAAAATAAATATTTGTTAAATGGAAAAGCAATGATACTGTATAGGCCAAAGGATAATGTCAGCATTTAATATCGTTCTTTTGTAAAATAATGTCTCGTACCTATCAATTGGAATACATTTTGCTTTTAATGATTTAATTACCAAATGATCATTTTTAAAGAATGTACCTCCAAAGGTCAATATTTCAGAAAGACCAAAATGAGACTCTGTCTAATCTTCATCTCCCCTTGCTAAAGGCAAGGTATGTAGGTAGGGAAGAACAATTGAAAAATGTCTTAAGAGTAGAAAATATCCCAAGCCCTAAAGCCATACCAATTACTCTCAAACCAAACCATTATAATCTATTTAAGGGAAAATATCTATCTTGGTTCAATAGCCTGAACAGCTCTACTGTTATCAAGAAAAAATAATATGACTTGGCATAAAAATTGAATAGACTGGAGGAAGGAGTGATTAAATATGATTATATGATGCATAGTAATATCTTTAATTTATTTTGTTTACCAAACTTCCTAATGTTTAAGAGGACAGTGTCAAGTATTTTTTATTGTTTTTAATTTTTGTTATTTTCCTTTCCTTTGTTTGGAATAAAAGATTCTTATAAATGCTTTAAAATCATATGCAATGTCTTGCCCATTTATTTCTTATGAGGGCTTGGAATCAATTACTCTGAGGAATTATTTGTTTTTCTACATGTATGTATACATTTACTTTATGAAACATGATATTATCAATAGATTTTTGGCTTTCTTTTTGATGCTTGTGAGTCTTAGGTGACCTGTATTGATTGTCTACAGACTTAAAATCATTCTTCAATGCACATTTTATTTTGATCTTGCATATATATGAAGAAAAGTGAAAACTACACAGCTCTGTATAAATATATTCATTTTAAAACAAAAAGAAACAAGATTCTCCCAGTGTATAAACTATTTCTAGTCAATAGTTGAAATGTATTTGGTAGATTTCATGTCACCTGCAAATCATCAAAAAACTAATGTAATAATTTACTTAATATTATTATAATTTCCCAAGGTTACAATGTTTGAAAAAATAGCATCCCATTTAAAATGAGACCTTATGGATAAAAAAAAAAAGAAAAAAGAAAAGAAAAAGGCGATATCTCACATGCTTTAATTGTGTCTAAATGTATAATTATTAATAAAAAAAGCAATTAGTGGTACCCTTAAAATATTTATAGACAAGATGAAGGATCTAGTCCCTATTAATTTTTCTGAAGTGAAAATTGTAGCAAGAGCAATTCCTCCCTTGAAATTTCCTCTCTTTCTGATGTTAAAAGGAATATACTAGAGTATTTTTTTTTTTTTTTTGGACAATGCATAGAAGGCATAGACCCCAGATATCACAAAGTGAAATCTTTATTCATGATTAAAGGAAGACTGGCCACACAAAAGGAACTCATGAAGGGATGACGCCTGAGATATGAAAGTTAAGATCTGTAAAATCCCCCTACAGTGCAAACAAAAGTATAAGAAGCTCAAGGTCCATGTTACCCATTCCACTTTTGTAGAGATTAAGCTATTTTAGCAAGTTTTTCCTTATGTAAAATAGAAAATTTTCAGCTTCCATTAATTTTTCCCTTTAAAAATCCTTAAACTATTTGAGGATAGCAATCATTCCTTCTCTTTCTCTTAAAATACATTCCCTCTTCCATCAGAAGGGTACAGTCACTCAGATCTAAATAACTTAACTATCCCAACTTTTTCCCAGGGTTAGTAGGAATTTCTTAATGTAATACTTCAAAGATTAATAACTTCATCAGGGTCAACACTCTCTCCAAATGCATACATCAAACTCAAGATAAAAGATATACTTATTACCAGGTCTTTCTAGTCTGATAGACACTATGAGGGAATTTGCATTTTACTGGTTGGAGCTTCCACTTGGCCACAATGATGTGACAGAAAAAGAAAAGCTTTATTGGGGGGGAAGTTCTTTAACTTGCTTAACTACTAATAATCTTTTTTGACAGAATACTGTCACTGAAAGCATAAACAGTTTTATCTTGGATAGTTGTAAAAGATATTGTTAATGAATTTGATGACAGAAAAAATAAGGTGCTGGTTTTGTGTATGGAGCAAGGGACAATAGATAAACAATCAGAATATTCCATTGAAATCATCTCAAAGTCAAGATAAGCAAACAATGTTTTTAACATGTTGGCTGCATTTCCTCCAGTACCTCATTCTCCTCCCCTCCACATATACACACAATTTCTCCTAAGGCAAAACTTGCCCTAGATGAGCTGCCAAGAATGGGTTGTGATCTGCATTCTTGGAAGAAAGTTCTCAATCAATAAGATCACAGATCCATTTGACCACTAATCCATCTGACAAGTCCCACTTATTGACTGAAAGTTTGTACCATCTTGGATAAGTATCTATCATTCTATTTTCTGCTGCTTACTCTTTGTGCATCTGGCCTCAGGGAAAGCACTATAGTAAACTGTTGTACACAAAAGAGAGTATTGTTATAGGAGATAATCAGTTATTAAGAGTCTATTATATTCCAGGCACTCTGCTAAGCACTGGGGATACAAAATGAAGCAAAAGCCAGTCCCTCCCTTCAAAGGGGGAGGGAGTTTAATGGGGAGTCAACATGTAAACACACACACACACACACACACACACACACATATTTATATACATACATATATATATATATATACATACATATATATATATATATATATATATATATATATATATCAAGCTATTAAATAGGAGGTAATTAATAAAGAGAAGACATATAGTTAAGGGAGTTTGGGGAAACCTTCCTTTATAAGGAATTTTTGGTTAGGACTTAAAGGAAGGTAGGGAAGCTAGTAGGCTGATTTGAAGAGGGAGAGCATTCCAGACATGGGAGACAGAGAAAATGCCTGGTACTGAAAGATGGAAGGTTTTGATCATGACATAGTCAGGAAGGCAGAGTCACTGGATCTAAAAGTACACGGCAAGGAATAAGTCAGGTATAAAAATACTGGAAAAGTAGCATAGGGATAGCTTATAAAAGATTTTGAATACCAGTGTATCTTGTAGAAATGAAGAAGATCATTCAGAAAGAGGCTAGTAGCAGCAAAAACAGCAGCAGCAAAAAACAAACAAAAAAACAATAAAAACAAAGAGTTAACTATCCATACTTATAGAATTTCTTAGCTAGAAGAAGAAAGAACCAAATATATTGCAAGAAAAATTAAGAAGTTTTGTAGCTGAGAATTTCAAGGGGATTAATTATATCAAAAATTTATGGAGCTGTTTAAATTATTTTTAATGTAATTCAGATATGAGCACTTCACATTTTCAACAATTAATCAGCCTGTGATGAAAAAAAAAGTTTCTGTAACTTTTTCTGAGTGGATAGGATGAAATGAGAGGTTGTCTCTTTGCCTTTGGATTAACATTGTTGGACTCTAATATGCTGCACCATGCTGTACCTCCCTCAAAAGAAGTTTGTAGTATTTATTCTAGTTAATGGTTTAGTGGGTATTGATCAGAAAATTTCCTTACTAGCTAAAAGTAAGTTTGGAATTCCAACACAAACTGGAAGAGTTCTCAGGAGCCATTTGGCCTAACATATAATTGAGCAAAAATATTTTTTACAATATAACTAGAAGTGGTCATCAGTTTTTCCTAGAGATCCTTCAGTAAGCTGGATCACAATATGTCCCAAGATGTATTCCATTTTGCTATTATCAACATCAAGCACAAATTTTCCTCTTTGCATGTCTTTTCTGTCTTCTGAGATTAAACAGAACATAATTATACCCTCTTTCAAATAATGAACCTGGAAATGTTTATGAGAATTAATATTACTCAGGGCTTTTCTACTTCAATATACATCCTCTGTTCCTTTAATTGATCTGTGAAGGCACTGAAGTCCTTCACCATCCTGGTTGTTGGAAAAGTGGTATGAAAAGCAAAACATGATCCAATCCAAACATGTGAAAGGTAAGACAAGAGCAGAATAATATGTAGACATTAAGGGGGACAATAGAAGACATTAGCCAGAAGAAATGTTATTCAATGAAGATAATCTAGAAAGAATGTGAATCATTTAATCTCAATGCCTTTTTGCTTATGTGAAACACACTTTTGTCATTTTTATCTCTTTCCCCCTGTCTATCAATGTCTTAGAAGCACACCCATGAATTAGAATAGATAGTCAGTGTGATACAAAAGGAAAAAGTATTAGACTTAGAATCAGAAGAGATTTGGATTCATAATTTATATTTGCCAGTTACTAAGTGTGATTATGAATAGATCACATCATAGTATCTTAGAATGTCAGTTTCCTCATTGATAAAATGAGAATAATTATAATTGCAGGACTTAAGTCATAGGCTTGTGAAGATCTAATGAGACAATAACATATGTGAAAAGCATTTCTCAATTTTAAATCATTATGTAAAGATTAATAATTATTAAAGAGGAAGAAAGGATAGATACCAAAGCCAAGATATCTAGATTTCATAAGACAGAGTACCTTTTGAGATCTATAGTCATATTCATATTCAGGTAGAATATGGAACTTTGGGCTGTCTTACTGCCAATAACAATAATAATTTCTATAATGTTTTAACGTAGCCTGAATTGATACAGACACAATAGTTATAATCAAATATCCTCAGTTCTAGTTCGAGTTCTGCTTATTAATTCACTGTGTGATTTTAGACAGCTCAGTTTATCTCTCTGTGTATCACAATTAAGAAGACAGAGAAATTGATCCAGAGGACAGGAGGACTACAGTTTTTGCCAGTAGTCCTTGTAGGCACCTGATTTCAACTCTTATCAAGGTTATCTATAGGCAATAGATTAAATATGGGAGCACTTATACCTATGGGATGATTTCAAAGCTGAACCACTGTACTTTGATGATGCAGAAGTGTATTTGAAAAGAAGAAGGAAAAAGGAGTCAGTGAAACCCTTTTAAGAGCAGAGTAATATGGTTTGAATGTATGGTTATCCGGGTCACTTTAGCCATATGGCTGTGTCCATGTTTCCTTGGATTAGGTCATTCACCGAGGAAAATCTTAAGCATTGGTCTCTTTGTTACCTAGGAGTGTGGATAGATAGAACTCACTCAAGCCAAGTGTTTTTTGAACTGATTTTAGATTTTCGGTGTGAGCATTTACACATTTTACCTTGGTTATCAGGAACCACTAAAAATCAAGGTGAGTTATGGTTTGGCTAATTGTTTAGTCTAAAAAAATGATGGAAAAATGTTAATAAATCAGATTAAACTTCTCCATATATGATAGATAAAGTTTCCCCTCACTTATCTCATCTACCAGTATACATACCCCAGCAAACCCGAGTCCTCATGACTCTATAACTAAATCAAGGATAACTGCACCTTCTAAGCCCTTTCTTATTTACCTATATACAAATGTTACCATCTGTGCCAGGAGAACCCTAATATAGGCACTTCAATTTCCTCATCTACAAATCATGTAATTTAGACTATCAGTGGCATCAAATTCTTCACAAGTATCACATAAAACTCCACAATACCACTGGATGAAAATATAACTGGTAAATATTTTTAAAAAATAAATAAAAATACAATACCACAAAGAAAGTTGATTTGTGGTTGTTTAAATCAGCATACAGATGTAAGGATTATTTCTATTTGAGTTTGACACCTTTGTGATGGGATTCAGATTGTTTCTCCCAGTCCAAATCCCACAGAAATCCTCAATCACCAGCTGACAGGTATGGGTACAGGTCTACATGGTTTATAATTCCATCATCCATCAAGTCTAGACATACCACAGAAATCAACCAAATAAGAAAGTAGCAGCAACAGGATACAGGCCAGGGCATTAAACCACAAACTTTAATTAATCTTTCCCCTTGACATGGTACCTGCATACTAATTATTGATGTCCTTTGGGTGAAAACTTTTGAGAAAATCTGACTAAATATAATATCATTGCCATATATTAATACTTGCCCTAGTGGCAGTGTAATCTGGTCCTATAAATATCTTCATCTTGCTTTGTTGGGTTCCTAATTTGTGGCAAATTCTCTAAAAGGAGTACAAGGCACTCTGAAAACATGATTCAAAGAAGTCACCACAGATTATTTGTTTGAACTCCAACATTTTGGCTAGATGTTCTCAAACATTTTAGGGTTAGAGACACTGAATATCTAAATCAGAAAAAAAAATGAGTTTTTTTTTTTTTTCAGGAGCCTTTTCACTCACAGGGAAGCCTTTGTATTCTGATTATTTCCTAGAGCAGGGAGAATGTAAGGCAATATCTAACATAAAAAATAATTTTTAAAAGATTCTAGAATCAAATATGGAGTCACAGAGCTAGAAAGGACATTAGAGATTAATCAGTTCAACCTCATTTTGCATATGAGGAAACTGAGGTACAGAAAAGTCACATGATAGATTAATATCATAGAACTAGTTGATGGTAGAATTGAATTCCCAGCCCAGGCTTCTGATGCCTTCTCTAGTACCCATTCTCTAGCACTGCATTCCATCATTCCCACTGTGAAAGGTGTCATAGTTTCCTTCTTTCCTCACTGCAAGGAAAGGGAAAGGGAAAACAAGAAATGATTCCAGAATGAGTTATAGAGAACACCCTGCCACTCTCTGAAGGGTGGGCCAATCATCAAAACAGGGCTTTTCCATCCCTAATTTCAGCAATTCTGTAATTGAAAAATTGTGCCTGAGAGACATGGCAAATTCAAACAAAAAATTCCCAAGAACCTATTGTGATAAATGATACATGACAGAATTACATTTAAACAGCTACTAGGCCCAAAGGAATCCTGCAGAGAATAAGTGCAAACAACGTGAGGTTCCAAATTCCTTTGACAAAATGACAAAATGTGGGTCTTTCATATAATGACAGGGAAAAATGGGAAGCCTGAAAATCTGAAATATGTTGTTTTTCAAAGGGGGAGGGGAATGTTAATGTACATCACATTCTAGATTGACATTTCTTTTTCAAAAGGATCTATTTTTCTTTGTTTCAACTAGAACTAAACAAAACAAAATAAAACCACTTTACCTCATAGCATCTTTAACAAACAATATTGTTTAATCATGAATTTAAAATTCAACTCACATGCCCCAGGAAGAACAGCAAGCAAATACATTTCTAACTAGGGATGCTGAAAAGGATCCTGTTAGCACATCTGAAAATTTCCAGTTCTTTCTTACTAGCATTACCCAACAACCCAAACAAATCAGTTTAAATACAACTTCTCTTACTAATGTCTTTTGAAACATCTCTGCAGTCAGATTGAGTCAAGTTTACCATCTGCTGCAAATACAAATACAGCAATATTCAGGAATTATATTATACAGCCTTCCTAGCAAAGTCCTGGCTTGCAAGCTGTTTCTGTCAAAATCAGACCCATTGTGATGATGCATCTTAATATTCAATCAGACTTTAAGTAAAGAGTGACAAAAGTCCACATATGGATGACAGCTGTTTCTTCAGTAAATATTTTTCCATTTATTGAATGAAGGCTTATGGCAATTTAGGATGTGTTCCATCAGACATTTCAGACTGAACTGCCTGGAGACTCATAAAACAATAACAAGGATAAAACTTTGGTTTCAGAATCCTTACTGTAGTTTATACCTGAAAAAATAAACATTCCTGCAAGTAAAAGTAATGTACCTACATCATAGCCACATTTTCCCCCCAAATTTTCTGTATTGTAACTCTCTCCCTGTCCCTCGTCAAAATGCTAATATGTTTATTAAATAAAAATATAAATATTGATTTTCCAATATTCTGAATAAAGTAGATGTGTTATTCATACTTTGCATAACTATGCCCTTGTCAAATTAGTAAGCATTAAGGAAGTTTAATGAGCTAATTAAGCAGAAACTGTCAGGTAAGGCTTATTTTTATGCCAACCAAGTGGACTGGGAAAAATTGGAAAGAAGAGTAAAATTATAAAGGAAATTTCTTCCAGGCTCTTGATTTACCTTTCCTGGAAGCATTTATTCAGCATCAAATTTCGAAAAACAAATCAAAACCTTGAGTACTTACCCTGATAGTGGATCCACAGCTACTGCTTTGGGATTGTGAAGCTCAAGATCTATCAAGGTAACACACACAGATCCATTGCGATTACATACAAAAATTCTGTCACTGACATGATCCACAAAGTAGAAGTTCCCAGTGAGCCAATCTATTGCCATTTGTTGTACATCTGAAAAGAAAAGAAGAGGAAAACTGAAATCAATGCACTGAGTAACAATTCAGACAGAAGAACCAAAATCCTGCTGAAATGCCAAAGCCATTGAAAATGGAAATTTCACAGGATGTTCCTGCAATTAAAAAATGTTATGTTTAAGTCACTTCAACTCTCTTAGGATCAGTTGACTCATCTGTAAAATGAAAGGATTATACTGATAAATCTTTTAAGTCACTTCAAGCTTTAAATTCTAAGATCTCATGAGAAAAATCATCGCCTATGTCATAATTGCTGATTTTATTTTCATGTACAACAATAAATATGACAGTTTTTATTTTCCCAGTTTGCTTATGCATTAAGAATGACTGCTTAGAGAGGAATCAAAAGGTCAAAAAAAAGCAGGGTGGGGAAGACTTCATACAAGGATATATTTCATTCACATCAAGGCTATGTAGATTTCTCTCTGCATTCTGAGACCAATCATTTCTCTTCACTTTATGTCTCAAAACACTGTCCCAGTAGCATGAGGCTTCAGTGAATGATGTCCTATCAGCAGAAAGACCAATATGGATGTATGCGTCAGTATTCCCATTAGTGATGACACATTGTCAAATCATAGAAGGAACAGCTACTTTGCAGGAATTCTTAGCATGCTGACAAGGACAAGCAGATGGTGGCTATTGGAATCCATTGGATTCAAATTTTCAAGCCATCGATTATATTTTCATTACTGAGATATACAGTCTATGGAAAACTATAAGCAATTCATTTAAAATGCTACCAGAGAAAGGTGCATGCATTTTTTTTTTCCCTTTCTAGCTTAACAGCCAGGATTTGGAAAAGGCTGAAGCATTTCTCAGCCCAAATAAATTTGGAATTGTATTTTTTCCATTATCATTTCAGTTGGAGCTTCCAAGCCTACTATTTGTGATGCCATTTCAAATAACCTCTATTCTGATAATGCAAGAAGAGCCAGGACAATCCTTTCACTGCCTTATCCCTCCTGTGCTGGGCTTTCTGTTGGTTTTTGTCCATGTAATTGTAACTCTAAACAAAAGAGCAGCTTTGACAGCTTTCACACCTTATTTCAACTCCTTATCATTTCAATAGATATTCTGCTACTGAAACAATAGGTATTGTTAACAACTACCTACTTTTAAAGCAGCCAAGTCTAACTAAAGTGTCTGATAATTAAGTCACCATTAACTATGAGGGAAGGGTGGGTTTTATTTTGCCATCAATCTTCAGAAACTTCTGTATAAAACATTTTTTATATTAAGACAGTGAATAAAGGAGCAAAAGATGCACATTGGAAACAACTGGGCATAGAACTCGAGCTAAAAGAAGCCCTCCATTCTGACACACTTAGTTAAGTATTCCAATGGATAGGTTGAATTGTTTAGGAAATTACATGGATTCCTCATTACGAACTTTACTAGAGTAGCCCTAACACAATTTAAATAAATTTATGAACCAACAAAATATTTAAATTGCCAATAAGTTTTTATTTTATGACTATTCTATTTTTGTCTTTCACTTCTTTAATCGCTATTGTTTTTTACTACAGACTCAGATTTTTTTTTTTTTTTTTTTTTTTTTTTTGCTGCTCAGTCTTTTGGCATTAAGATTTCTTGTTGAAGACACAGTGCATAGCACACAGGTACTGAAATCTAAATTCAGACAACACAACTCTCACTTGTTGTATGACCTTTGGCAAATCACTCAACCCAGCTGTCTTGCCAAGAGGAAAAAAAAAATTCTTCTTCAGAAGCAGGCATTATTAAACTTATTAATGGGGACTTAGTAAAACAAAATGGGGGTGAAAGGTATATCTTTTTTGTTGTTTTAAAAATTATTTTATTTTAAAAAATTTTCTGTTTATTAAAAAAGAATAGAAAATAAAGAAAATCTAAAAGAAAAATGTAATAAAACAAAACAGAACAGAACAGAACATTGTCATGAACCCAATAGAAGATCAGGAAGGATTCAAAATAATAACAATAAATTTCCAGTTAAAGAAAGAATATATAATAGTACAAGAAATTATATTCATCAAAGATAAGTCCTTAACATATCACACATATATTTTATCCTCACACTTGTTATAGTATATTTAACAAAGCTCTGAAATCAGAAAATCTGATTTGAACATTGATTAGCTATTTAAATTCTAGGACCTTAAGTAAGTCACTTAGACTCTTTGGGCTTCAGTTTCCTTTTTTGTAACAGGAAGATATATGGACTATAAGTATTGCAATCTTATACCTGATATTTTAATGCCAGAGAAATTAAGGCAAGACAGAAATTGGTTTTTAATCTTTTTAATGTGGAGAATTTTTTTAGGTTAGCCAGCGGAATGAAACTATGTTCAAAAATCATTCAACACTGAGGAACTGAGGCAGGGAATTTTTATTACTAAGTAGGGTTTGCAAACAGAATAACCTGAGTATACAATCTTATAGGAGAAACAAAGGCAGATAAGGAGGATAAGGACACTGGGTGAGTAGACAAGCCATAATTCCAGGAAAAGATCATAACTTAATCCTGAGAGGTCAAGATAAAAAGATTGAGGGCAGGAGATAGGTGATGAACAATACTCAGATGGAGGGGGAATTATCCTAGCAAGCATAGGGATAATGCACCTGGATTTTATGATACCATGGAATGTAAAGTGGCCAGAACGTCAAGGTTTTTTCCTGACTCAATTCTCCCAGTCTTAATGGCAAGGGAAAAGGGTGAGCTATAATAATTTTATTCAGGGTATAACATTATGATGTATTGTAGAATCAAATATGTGGATCTAGAAGGGTTCTTCATGTAGGAGTAGATCTAAATCTTACATTTTATAGGAAACTGAAAAATTTATTGGGTTCTTTAAACATGATCTGGCTCAAACTCTGCATTTTTTAGACTAGGTAATTGAGGGAGAAATAGTGAAGAAACTTGCCTGGCAATGGAAGCACACAGACAGTGGCAAAACCACTCAAATTCAATTTTTTTCTGACTCAAAAGTCTACATTTCTTTTAAACCAAATCATATTACTTTTTCTAGTTTGAATTCTAGATAGAAAAGCACCAAATATAAAAATTTAGATATTAAAACATTGACACAAATTCTTTTAAAATTAATAGACACATATTTAGAAATTCTAAAGTTTTACAAAGGATATACAAGTGAATCTGAATCAAGTACAATATGACTTGGCCTAAAAATGAACTAGAGAACCAAATAAAAAATTACTAAACATTTATAATTGATTACAATGAAACAATACCTCATTTCCTCTCAGGCCATAATGTAATTTACAGATGAATTTAGAGAATGGTTTCCACAAAGAATATTACTTAATACATTGAAGCATATATAACTATGTGTCTGGTCTTGCTCTATTTTTCAGACTTTTGAAATAAAATAAGAAAAGTCTAAGTCCATGTTTCAGATTTGTTTCAGGAGAAAAATATTGAAGATTACAATAAAACAAAATTTTAATAAGCACATATATAGTGTGCAACCCTGTGCTAAATCTTGGAGCGCTACAAAGATTAGAAAATTTTCATCTTGGCTTCAAGGAGTTTATAGTCTAGTATTAAGACAAGAAAACATAGGTCAAATAGCTAAAAATGTAATACTGCATATTAATAGTTATTTACATTATTTTACAAAATGCATTCAAGAAACATTTTAAGAAGTATTTTGTTTTAGTTCAGTAATTAAACTGGGCTCTTCATGAACTATCACACCCAGGCCAATCTAACCTCCATATTTCTAGAAGTCTGTTCAAGCTCATGTTCATTTTCCCCATGATCCTAGCTATCCATGACATCCTCTTCCATTCTATTTTCCTTTTGCCTTCAATCTTTCCTAATATCAGGGGCCTTTTAAATGAGCTCCATCTTCCTATCATATAGCCAAAACATTTCATCTTCAGCTTCACTTATTTGACCTTCCAGTGAATAGCCTCAATTAATTTAAGTATTGACAAATTTGATCTCCTTGGTGTCCTCAGGACTCTCACAAACAATTCCTCCAGCACCACAATTTAAAAATGTCAATTCTGCAGGCTCAGCTTTCCTTATAGTTCAACTCTCATTGTCATAAATTGCTACTGGGAAAAAAATGGCAGCTTTGATGGAATAGACATTTATATATGAGAAATATGAGGACAGCTAGATGGCATAATGGATAAAATGAAGATGTGGAGTCAGAAACACCTGAGTTCAAATCATGTCTAAGACACTTACTAGCTGGGTGACCATGGCAAGTCACTTAAACCAACTTCCTCATCTGTAAAATGAGTTAGAGAAGGAAATGATAAACCACTACAAAGCATTGGTGTCAAGCAAATCCCAAAAGAGTAACAAAGAGTCAGACACAACTAGCATAACTTACACAACAAAATAAAGAAGGAAAGGTTTTTCCAAGAGTGATTAAGGAAGTCATCTTTGTGGAAAACATTTTATTTAAGTTTAAAAGGAAGATAGACATTTGCTAGATGAAGAGAGTCTGAGAAGACCCCAACATACTGTGAATACAATAAGCAAGGCCACAGAAGTGTGACAGCAGTGCCATTTGATAAGAATAAAATTATCCAGTTTGTAAAGAACATAATTGGAATTAAGATGAGAAAAGGCTAAGGAGGGAAAATAATGGCAAATTGTAGAGAATCTTGAACTTGAAGTTAGATAATTCAATTTTTACTCCTTAGGAAATAAGGAGTTATTAAAGATTTTATTGTTGTCATTGTGTTTTGCTTGTTTCTAAGTAATGACAGAATCAAATATATACATTAAAAAAAGATTCTGGCAGTGTTATGTAAGAGGGATTAAAAGACTAAAAAGTGGAGGAATTAATATCTCTATTAGTTGTCTATTACAATAGTCCAAATGGAGGGATTGTTTCTTTGTATCTGACCCTACAACATCTAGCAACCCTGCCAAACATGTATATTAGTATGGATTTTAATATAGTAAATGCTTGTTGATTGATTACCTAATGGTTATGAAACCCTGTGCTAGGATGGTAGAAAGAGGGAATAAAGTGAAGAGAGAAGATTTGAAAGGTACTGTAGAAATGAAAATAACAAAATCTGGTAATTGATAAGATATTAGAGAAATGGAAGGGAAGAGAAAGAAAGACTAACCCCAAAGTCATAAACCCTGGAAACTGAAGTAGTAGGAAGAAATAGTGAAATCTGAAGGAGAAGCATGTTGTGATGGAGGGGAAAAGAATATATTGGGTTATAATTGACATGTAAAAGGATTGCACACATGGAAAAGTCCTAAAACTGAGTAGAGAAATTAAAACATTATAGGATTCTGAGCTGAAAACGACCTTATAAGATTTATTCAAAAATTTCTCATTCATTGAGGAAACTAAGGCTTGGAAAAATTCAATGATTTTGAAGGTTTCTATTTATCTGAGTGGTTAAGTTCCAATTTGAATCCAAATCTTCTAACCCCAAATTAGTTCCCTTTACATAAGAATTTGAACTCTGTTTCATACATTAATTTGCAATGTGTCTTTCAAAAAGTCATCAAATTTATCAGTTAATATCAATCTACTTTGATGGAAACATTACATATAATTTGATTCATTGAGAAGAAAGTTGTATTCAATCAGTGACCATAAATGGGAAGCTGAACTCTACTTTTGAGCTCAGTGATTGTTTAATAGTTTTCTTCTCTACCCTATAGTTTGGACACAGAGTTGGGATGATAATTCGCTATCCTCAAAAGAACACTGGATTTGGAGTCAGAAAACAGAATCATAAAATGTAAGCCTTAGAAAAGACCTCAGAGGATATGGAGTCTAATTCACACTTGAACAAAATTCCATTTTACATTGTAAAGGAGGAGGACAAACACAATTATTGTGATTTTTAGGAAAACATCTCTCCAGATAAAGGAATTTCTTTAATTACAGACACATGATGGAATGTCTTGTTAAGTCTCTTCTCTGATTGCAGGACAGAAAAACAAACTAAAAAAGTGCTCCCACAATTTCCCATCCAAAGAGGCACAAAATGCAGTCAGATCTCCATTTTTGATCAGCTGCTCACCTTAGTTTTAATTCCATTATTGTCTTCATCATACTCTACTACTGATAAACTCATTATCAAGATCACTTCAGCTTTGCTATTGATATCTCATAATTATCTTCAGTTCTTTCTGTTTTTTCTGATAGAAGGGTTGGGAGATAAAAAAAAAAAAAAAAAAAAAAAAAAACACTTCCCATACCCTAATACAGAAGGATCAAAATGCCAGGCAAATCTTAATTTGCTTTAAATTCAAATGCACTTTCATCTTGATCATGCCCCAGAGCTAGTTACTCTTTGGCACTCCCTTCCTACCTTTCAGTTCCCTTTTGTATATTATCTGCTTTCATTAGATTGTAAGATCTTTGAAGAGAAGAACTTTCTCTCTTTTTCTTCTTTGTATCCATAGAGCTTAGCACATTGTCTGTGCATATGGTGGCATTTAATATTTTTTTGTCTATACTGTCAATAAGAGACTTTCAGATTGTGCTTTATTCTATTTACTAGCAACACCAGGATGAATCAAACTGACTCTATCTTGAAGGGGTTATCTATTATCTTAAATATTGCTAATAGAGAGAAATTAATTTTCTCATAGGAAGATCTGATCTGATCTTTGCTACTTCTGTGAATCCAAGACTCCTCCCTTTCTTCTGTGAAAGGCCACTTATTGATTGTGAGTCTAAATAATCTTTAAAAAGTTATAAAAATGAACAAAAGATAGTTTACCTCTCAGATCTGTGGAGGAAGAGTAATTTATGGCTAAAGAAGAACTATGGTACATTATAAAATACAAAATGGATAATTTTGATTATATTAAATTTAAAAGGTTTTGTATAAACAAAACCAATGTGTATAAGATTAGGAGGAAAGCTGAAAACTGGGGGAAAAACTTTTATATCCAAGGGTTATGATAAAAACTTTATTTCTAAAATATATAGAGAATTGACTCAAATTTATAAGGGACTCGAGCCTATTGCAATAAGCTTGTGATATAGAGAGCCATCTGCATCCAGAGAAAGGACTGTGGGGACTGAATATGGATCACAACATAGGATTTTCACCTTTTTTGTTGTTTGCTTTTTTTTTTTTTTCATTTTTTTCTTTTGGACAGCATGATAAATGTAGAAATATGTATAAAATTGTATATGTTCAACTATATTATTTTACTTGCTGTCTAGGAAAGAGTAGAGGGAAGGGACGGTGAAAAATCTGGAACACAAAGTTTTGTAAGGATGAATGTTGAAAAGTATCTTTGCATATATTTTGAAAATAAAAAGCTATTGTTTAAAAAAAAGTTATAAAAATTCAATCTGTACCCTCAGAAGCTGAATCTTCTACCAGCCTTAGCAATCTTTTTTATTATGGTAATTAATCTTTTCTTTTCAATTTTTTGACCCTCTTTTATAGATCTTACTCTAGGTGAAATCTTTCCTAAGTTCTGATAGAACCCAGGCTGAGAAATTTCTACAACATGAGCATAATAACTGATCAATCAGCTTTTACCTACTGAATATGTCCAATAAGAGATAATTGATGACTATCTCATATAATTCTTTTAACTTTTAGATTAATTTTAGAAAAAGTTTCATTATTATAAATGAAATCTAAAGTTGGTTATTGAAAACTTCTTTCATTTTCTACTAATTCTGTCCTCTTGGTAAAAATTCCTAATCATGATTTTTCTGGGTACCAATTTTCCTCACTTGCAAAATGAAGTCAGCCAGATTATTTGTAAGTCCCCTTCAAATTTAAAACCTGTATTTCTAATTGAAAAAAAAATGGATGAATCAGACAAACTCCATACCAAATTCCAATGTAAAAATTTATAAAGCCAAGCACTCTACAGTAACACACGCTAGTAACTGATAAATAATTGGATTGGAAGTATAGTATTACAGAAATATTGTTTCTAGGCAGGTGCTGTTACCCTAGAGTCAGATTTAAGGGGCTCAATAAACTTGGAATAGAAAAATAACATCATTATTTCAAGATTTCTGGTTTTCTTTGTAAAACTATGCATTTTCTTTTATGCAAGTAAAATATTGTGAGAAGAGTTTTATCAGATTGCCAAAGGAGCCCATAAGATACACAAAAAAGTGGAGAACTTCTGTTCCTGAAGGTCATTAAGATTCTGCTTTATAGTTTCACTTAAGGTCTGAAAGACGCATATTTGATGTTTCATTTTTGTCCCTTCTCTTAACTTTTAGGAGCTAAGAAGAAAGCTGGATCATTCATGTTTAATTTCTTTCTCGGGAATACTCCACAATATTATCAATGACTTTTCCAATACCATAAATATTTCCTAATTAGCTGTAATGACATGATTATCTTTTTTTTTTGAAGTTCTATAAAGTTTATTCCACTCTCCTTTCTAATCTCTTCTCCAACAGAAATTACAAATAAGTTGCCAGACTGCATCATGGAAACTTTCCACAATTAGAAATCCTTTAACGGATGACTTCTCACTCCCATCTCCATATCAGTTATTTCTAAGGTCCCTAATTGTATTCTAGTGGGTTTTAAATTTGTTGTTGTCTTTGTTATGGTTGTTTTTTTTTTAGTAACTTTTTATTGACAGAACCCATGCCAGGATAATTTTTTACATCATTATCCCTTGCATTCACTTCTGTTCCGATTTTTCTCCTTCCTCCCTCTACCCCCTCCCCCAGATGGCAAGCAGTCCTATACATGTTGAACATGACATGATTATCCACTTTTACCAAGTGGATTACTCACCTAGGATAGATGGCCATCAGCATGGCAAGTGCCTTTTCAGGGAACATTTAACAGATATCTATCTTTTTACTAGACAGGCACTTAGACCTTAGACTTTCTACCAAGAATTTCTGGCTCCTTTTGGACTTGTTCACGCTTCTTTCTTACCATGTGTTTTGCAGTGGTCCTCAAACTTTTAAAATAGGGGACCAGTTCACTGTCCCTCAGACTGTTGAAGGGTGGGGACTGTAGTAAAAACAAAAACTTTGTTTTGTGGGCCTTTAAATAAAGAAACTTCTTAGCCCTGGGTGAGGGGGATAATCATCCTCAGCTGCCGCATCTGGCCTGCAGGCTGTAGTTTGAGGACCCCTGTTAGACTTTCTTTTGAAAGTGGCAGGGAGCCCTGATCATCTTGTATTGCAATCAAACTCCTGGCTGGAGAGCTGGGGCTTTCAATTATTCAGTTTCTGACCCATACTAAAGATCACTTCCCAGCCTATGGAATAAGAATTTAAAAAAAACTTTCTTATTTTAACTCCTTGGCTATAATTCCCAGACTAGTTTAGATTTCCAAGCGTATGAGCCCTACCAAGTGCTTTTGTGTTTTGTGTGTGTGTATGTGTGTGTGTGTGTGTGTGTGTGTGTGTGTGTGTGTGTTTGGTTTTAGTTTTGGTTTTCTTAAGAATATTAACTTCCACAGGTTGATTTTAGAAAAGCCTAGAAAGACTTACATGAATCAATGCCAGGGGAGGTAAGTAGAATCAAGTGAACATAGCAACAGCCAAGATTATGTGATGATCCACTGTAATGCACTTGAATCTTTTCAACAATGAGATGATTCAAGGTAATTCCAATTGTGATGGAAAGAGCCATCCACATCCAGAGAAAAAACTATGGAGACTCAATATATATCAAAGCATAGTATTTTCATCTTTTTGTTGTTTGTTTGCTTGGTTTTTCTTTCTCCTTTTTCCTCTTTTGATCTGATTTTTCTTATACAACATGAAAAATGTAGAAATAAGTTTAGAAGCATTGTACATGTTTAATCTATATTGGATTATTTGTTATCCAGGGGAAGGTGGAGATAAGAAAGGAAGGAGGAAAATTTGGAATACAAGTTTTTGCAAGGATGAATGTTGAAAACTATTTTTACATATATTTTGAAAAATAAAAACCTATTATTATATTTAATTTTTTTAAAAAATAATTTTAAAAAAGAATGTAACCTCCAAGAGAGCGCCCCAAATACCCTTTTTTGGTATGTGTTACCCACAAGATTTTGGTTCCATCTGCCCAAATGTTGATTAATCTAACATTAAACAATTAAAACATATTGCAGTGTTAAATTATTGAAGCTGAAATGTAACACATTCTATTTTCACTCTGACTTTGGTGAAGGAGCTAAGAATGATGGCAGTATCTCTGATGATAGTAGAGAAAGTCAAAAAAGTTCAAAACTGTAGCTTGTTCTACCTATATTTCTGTTCTTGTACATTATGAATATTTTAACTTAACATTTTTATTTCCTCTCAAATATCTTCCCTCCAGCTGTGAAGTTGCTTTTATTGAAGTGACTTAGATTTGTTATAGAAGAAGTACAAGCAAAGAATAGACAAACAAAATAAAAACAAGAAAAACATGTGAAGAAAACTCCTTGTTTTTTAGAGCTCTGAGTTGCTCTGAGGTGGGAAAATGTCATTTAAGAATGCTGCTGAATGTCTTATAAAAAGCCAATAATCTGGAAATTGGTGCAGTTAAATTTGCTTTTATTTTAACATCTTCATAAAATCCTGTATTAACAGCATTCCTATTTTATACTAAACAAAAGGAGTTAGAAAAAACTTACTATCTGCTTTCAAATATACTATCAAACTTTCAAACACTATATCATTTAGGACTGTCCTTAAAGGAGTACATGACTGGGGTGAAAAATATAGAAGAGAGAGAGTGTGTGTGTGTGTTTGTGTGTGTGTGTGTGTGTGTGTGTGTTGTGTGTGTAAAGTGCCTAAATGTATTTAAAGAAATAAAATAAGATTGAAATGAGCATCAAGGGCAGCCTGGAAGGAGAAAGAAGAAGCAACTTTAAACTTAAGTAAGGTAGAATAAGACATAGTCCTGAGGATCTCTTTATTTTCTTAGTCATTTTGCATATATGGATACATAAGTAGGCTGTATATCTATATGTTGTATGTATGTGGACAAGGTATGAATATACCAGTACAAATTCATCTTATTGTGATATGAAGAAATTAAGAGAAAAAAAATTCAAGTCATTTCTATGATGAAATGACAGATCCTTAAAAACAAATTCTACTATCTTCATTTTTATATATTTATGAAATAAATATAAAGTGTGTGAGTTAGCTTCAGGCTATTCTTCAGCACAATATTAATTTAAAAATATATTTTCTAAAAGTTTCAATTTTCATATGCTAACATTACTTATTATCTTACTTGAGCCAAGATATCAATATTATTAATCTTTTAGTAATATTTCCTATTAAAGTTCAAAAAGTATGATCAGAGAAAGAAACGATTATTTTCTTATACATGAAAAGAATTTCCCAATAGTATTTCATTTTATAGAGTAAGATTGAAAAAAAAAATGATC
The DNA here is from genome assembly GCF_016432865.1 of Antechinus flavipes. Taxonomy (NCBI): domain Eukaryota; kingdom Metazoa; phylum Chordata; class Mammalia; order Dasyuromorphia; family Dasyuridae; genus Antechinus; species Antechinus flavipes. Next base: position 368,201,020 of record NC_067400.1, read on the forward strand.
ACTTAGGGATAAGTAACCTGCTATATACAATGTGAAATGTGGAGTTAATTATATGGATATAAGTTGTTTTTTAGACTGGAAATATCTAAATAATTATCTAATTTCTCCACTTCACTTCAAACATATATAAGTTACCTATGCATAAATTAAAAATATCCATTTAGCATTGCAAATCATTTAAATGTTCTAAAAATACATTGGGTTAGAAATGGGTTAGAAAATTAAGATGATTATTTGACTAATTAAAATTTCTTCTTATTATTTATTTATTTATTTATTTCTGAGTCAGTTGGGGTAAGTGATTTGTCCAGGGTCACACAACTAGGACGTGTTAAGTGTCTGAGGCCAGATTTGAACTCAGGTTCTCTTGACTAGGGCTGGTGCTCTATCTATTGCACTATCTAGCTGTCTCCAACTAATTAAATCTTAAAGAACAATTTTTAATTGCATATTTTAGGTAAAAGTGTAATATTGTTGTTTTCTGTAAAGTCGGATTACCAGAAAATGTGAAGGATCCCAAGTGATGGAAACTATATTAATTATCTACCAAATTAAATTTAATAGATAAAATCCCTGGAAGTTGTCTGAGTCATAGAAATAACTTGTCCACCATCACCCAAATTGTAAGTCACAAGCAGGATCTTGATTGTAAGCCCAAAGGCCTATCTACTATAAGTATATTTTCTCTATTTTTCTTAACTGATCTAAAATAAATGACTCAATATTTCAAGGCTTTTTCAAGTATAGACAATAAAAAATATATTACTTCTGTCAAATTTTACATTTCAGGACTATTTCCCCAAGTTAGTTCAACCCATGACTCAACTCTTCAAAGTTCCCAGATAGTGAAACTAAGAGTTGGTACAAAGAGAGGGCTGAAGTAGGATTTACTTCACACCCATTTTACTGTACTTTTAAAAAAATGTCAATTAAAAAACAAAATGTCAGAAGGTAGTTCTGTTTGGTACTTCAGAGTACTTGTATTTCTCTCTTTAGATAAGAAAAGGAAAAATAATTTTTAAAAGATGATTTATTTTCAAAACCTGCATGAGTCTGCTACTTGAAATCAAAGATGCCACCTTTCTTTTAGCCAAGAGATGACCCCTTCTTTGAAGAAAGATGAATTATTTCAACAGTCCCTGAAATCACTTGAGAGGAGACAAACAATAGACTGGGCATAATGATGCTCCTTGGAGAAAAGATTTGAGTTGGTTTCTTAAATGAATGAATAATGCCAAGAAAAGATTGAAGTAATAGAAATCACCTTACGATCACTAACGTGAGAAATTGAACTTTATTATCACAAACAGGACAGTGAAATGTACCACATTAGCCAAAATGGATTAAAGGATTAAAGACATTCCCAAAGGAAAAAGAAAATATATAACACTAGTGAGACTTTTATAGTTACTGGGAATATTTGATGATACTCATAAATGACTATAGAAAAAAATTAAGGGAAGGGATAGAATTAGGAGAAAGCTTGTTTTGAAAGAAGCTAGATCAATCTTTTTACAGTATAGATTTATAATACTATAGAAAAATATCTCTTTGGAATCAATAGGCCTTCTGTGAAGGCAAAAATTAGAAAACACTTCATATAATTACATCTTTATATTTTTTTCCTAGAACCAATCCTTTCATATAATTGTTATCATTTTAAACATTCAAATGAAACTGAACAGCATAAACTAGCTCTTAAAATCAAGTAGGACATTTTACTTGCTCAATTAATTATGCCTGTCAATCTAGATTGGCACAGTGCCTAAGCAATTTACTGCCTGGATGCTAGGTGTCAGTGGAAGCCATAGCTTCTCTGAAATATTGTGCTATGGTGTATGTGTTTGGGGGTGGGATGGGAAACAGACTCAGAAAAAACTGATAATTTGTTCAAGGTCAGATGGGTGGTAAATAGAAGAACCAAGATTTGAATTCAGATTTTCGGGCTTCCACAGCTACTACACTTTATAATATATTTCTGTGATTCCCGTATTAGTAAAACACTAAGTAAGGTAACCACTAAGTGAGAGGTAGATGTAATTTTTTTAAAAATCTTTATTCAAATTTTAAAAGTACAATCTTAATCTCTGGTTGGTTATTATTTGTTTTATTACTTTACTCTGTTTTATTCCATCCCAAGCAGCAGAATTAGATGATTGGATTTTCTAATAAAAAAGAATAAGTGCTAGAATTAGAGAAATAGTGATCCTGAACCTAAAAGGACCAAATTCCCCATACAGGTGAGATATTCTGAAATGAAGGGAAAAAAATGTCAGGCAGCTTCAAGTAGGACCTTATGGCTCTTAGGACTGAAAGCTAGACAGTGCCTTAGAGACAGATTAAACCATTTTATAAATGAAGAAACAGAGGCTCAGAGGGATTAAGTAGACAGACATCATGTAGTCAGCATGGTAGAGCAGATATATCATAGGACATAGGTTCAGGAATACTTTGGTTAAATGTTACTTGATCCACTAACTAGCTGTGTGACATTTGTCAACTTTCCTAGGTCTCAGTCTGTAAAATGTGTAAAATGGACTAAATGACTTCTAAGGTCATGGCTTTAAATGTATGTTCCTATACGTAATATCCCCAGTCACAAAGGCAATAAATGGAAGAATTTAGTTCCAAATCTCATTCATTTGATGTATCAAAATATTAGGAAACTGTTTTCTAGAGCTAAGTCATAGAAAGCAGCCTGGGCCTTGAGCTTAGCATAACAATCCTTTGTGCTCACTCTCTGGATGATCTCACTCACAGCAAAACCCCAGTTTATTTAGGTTTATTTCCCAAGGATCTGTGACCTGACAGCTGGAACTATAGCAGAAATATTAAAGCAGAAAATGATCAGTTACATCTTTTGACACTCTGCTTGTAGTCTCTGAGTAAACTAAACCAGGTGTTGCACTCCTGTTCCCACTATGCTAACTCTGGCTCTGTATCCCTCTGCGTGATGGCAAGGCTTGATGATCCTAAAGACAGATTATCACAAGGTTAAATTATTCTAATAACATAAGGACTATTCCCACAAGACCCAATAAGGTCTTGTTGTCCCTAAAATGGCAGCACATATGGACTTGCCATGGGAACTCTTTACTCAAGACCTAAAAATGACTGATAGGTCCAACATTTTTGTGGTTTTCATAGTTAAAAACCTAATTTCTGCCATAAGTCATAAGACCTCCTTAGGAGAACTTCCACTTTCAAGTTTTCCTCAATTTGAAATTAAACTGCTTTTTGTTTCCTGACTCTCCTATCTCTAACTTTGTTCAGATTACATCAGTTTGATTGACAGATGTCAAACAGTGCAATCTACTATGGGTCCTGGGTTGGTTCTTCAGCTTTGAATATTCAGCTTTTATATTTTGTCAGTTCAATCTAGGGTGATCAGTTTCTGAGGTATTTGGATCATGAAAATCAAACTCATCTCAAGATTGATAGAAAACCCAAAAGAGCAATATATTAATTTATAGCAAAAGATTATAAATCTAATATACTATGAGAAATATGAACTATAATTTCATTGGTGTAGAAACCATCTTAGAATAAGAATTATGCATACATATAAAAATGGACCAAAAATATATCATTATAAAAGTTTTATGCCCAAAAAGAGAGTGCCAATCTTATAACAAGAGGGCTTAAGTAATAGTTGGAAAATCTGAGTTTTTCCTCAGAGGGGCTGACCCAAAACACTATGCAATCCTCTTGAGAAGAATTTTTAGAGAGAATTGAACAAGAGTTTCACAGGATATGTTGGCATGTATAGATTCTGTTCATGTTATATGACTGTAAATTATTTATTATTTTGGTCTCAAAGGAATTAAATGACAAATCACGCTAAAAATAAGAGAAAAATACAGGATAGGCATTAGTGGGTTCCAGTTAGTTGCCAATGATTATACAAAAAAAGGAACATAAAAATATTGAGGGCAATCACTTAATTTCTTATTATATCTAGAGAAGAGTTTAGGGAAACTAATTCTCTCCATTTATATTTTCTTATAGCACTGAATCTGTTAGTTGTCTGCATCTCTCTTTTATTCTTAGCATAGCCTATCTTGTCTTATATTTATTTGGATAATTCCTCTAGACTTATAAGCTCCTCTAGTGCAGGGACTATTTGTTCTTCATTTTTGTTTCCCCAGTGCTTAGAAAAAACTTTTTGCTCACGGTGGGTGCCAAATAGAAGATGTGTATTGAACTCCATGAAAATGAAAGGGAGAAATAAGAGAGAGAGAAAGGGAATTAGAACCACCAAGATACTAAAATAATGAAAAGAAGTCTTCAAGCCTAACCAGTGCAATAATAGATTTTTTAATGGAAACACATGAGTGGAACATATAAGTTAAGAAGATGTCAAGTGACAGCTATTCCCTTTGATAGAAGAATATGCACACCCTCCAATTTATTGTTTTTTTTTAAACTACAAAATAATCATAGTATAGGATACACTCTCCCCTAAGTCTCAATGTAATAAAGTAATAAATTACATATTACACAAACAGAAAAAAATAGAATAGGATCCAGGGGGTGACATGATCCTAGAGATTTTGGGGGGTGAAACACCTCAACTTACAAATGAGAAAACTGAGACACTGAGGGATTAAGCTCATTCTCTAGGAAGGGAACTTTGGTGTAGTGGAAAGAAACCTGACTCTGGAGACAAAAACTCAGATTCAAATCCTACATTTTTTAGTTAATACCTGTGTGACTTTGGTCAAATCACAGAGTCCTCTTGAGCCTTAGTGTCCTCATTTATGATGTTATGAAACTTGCCACCACCCCCCCCCAAAAAAAAGTCACTCTTTTGTCAGTGATACTGAAGGAACCATATATGAAGTGAAGATAAGCATTTCTTTTTAACTTAACAAATAATGAACTGTTACAGCAAAATTTGAGAGGCATTAGGGCAATTTGTCTCATCCCTTCCAAAGTAAAAACTAAGATACTATAATTCTAAAATAAATAAAGAAAAAGAAATATAAGAAACAAATACAAATAAATGAATTTGAAAACAAAGTAATTATTCATTGGACACATATTTTAGAAAAATTGAACTTCATAGGATTTATTAGTCATGAATGCTATCACCATTCTCCTTTTTTCTTGCAAAATGAATTCTATTAGTTTAGGGAAAACAGTTATAATTTTAAAACATTGATTTTCAAATGCATTTAATCATTTATTCATGGAAAGGAGAACTTCTAATTGTTTGGATGCTCAGATTATTGGAAAATAGAAATTCAATTTTCTGTTAAAATATAATTCATAATTTGCCACATTAGGAAGAAATGCATGGCTTCCCTTGCATGATATAACACAACTAACCATTAGTAGTTTGACACCAGATTTCATAATGGCCATTAATAAAATGAATAGACAGGAAATTGGGGGAAGGGACTCCATGAGTGGAAGAAGGGGATAATAGTTAAAATTACAATATTTGGTTTGCAAAGGGGGAAGAGGAAGAATTAAAAAGGGTAAAAATATCCCAAAGTTTATGTTGCCAATTGCCAGTCAAATAACTGAAGGCAGCATAGATATGATTTCTTTTTTAGTGAGTGGCAATCTCATTGCCAAATGATAGTAAAATTATAATTGGGTCCCTTGTAACCTGGCATCCAAACTAAACAACAAAGGGAAATTTATAGAGATACATAGTCATAACAGTCTTTTTTTTAACTACATGTTTTAAAAAGCTCCTTATCAATCTGTTTTTGACAGTAAATCATAACTGGGTATTTAATTCAAAATTATAAATTCATCTTTTAAAATTTAAAGAACAATTCAACACCTCTGTTTATAGTGGTAAGCTTGTGAGGTCAAGAAAAGGGAATTCCAAAGGAACACAAGTAGATAATGTTCAGAACCTTTACTAAATCCAATTGTCCTTTCTCAAAAGTCCTCATAGGATAGTTTCATTTCCTCATTAAGACCTTAGGTTCCAGCAGAAATGTATTGTACTCTCAAGCTTCATAAAAAATAGCTTTTTCTCAGAAATACTGCTGTCACTGTTATGTTTTCACATAAATATGTTAAATAGCAGATAATAACATTGTAAAGCTGTGTAAAGAGTTTAATAAAATAAGAATTTACTTATAAACAAGTTAATAAAACAGCAAAAATGTGTTACAATGTTCTCATAGAGAACATTTTGTACCTTGTATACACACTTCTAAATTCACACCACGACAAAGGACTTTGAAGAAAATACCTTGATTCTAAAAATGATTATGAATATATACTTATGTATATATAATGTATATCACACAGAATATATATATATATATATATGTATGTATATATATATATGGACATCATAAATAGGCAGAAAGTATTGGAATCAGGATATTTTCCTTCACATACATATTTGAAAGGAGAAAGAGAAAGAAGAGAATCAAGGATAAGCAAAAGAAGAGACACATACATGCATGCACATGTATTATTCTTGACGGCTATAAAATAAGATGGATCAACAACTCTTAAATTTACCAATCAACTATCAAGGGATAAATACATTTCATTGTAATACACATGCCACAGAGGATAATCAAGAGCTGACTACATATGTTTTTGACCCCTGCTCCACAGTAAGTACTTTGCCTTATTATTTGTTACTTTAACAGCTGATTTACCCAGGAGTCATCTACTTAACACCTATAAACAAATGAGCTTTTAAAAAATTAATAGTAGGGATTCACTTAAATGGTTGAATAATTCCCTGTATACCTTAGTAGTATATGATGTCATATAGTGTGTTACATGGATGATACTGAATTAGTTACTGAAGAAAAGTTAAATTATGGAAGACCCACATGACTTATGCATTAACCAACAATATTTACTACCTTGATTTTTAAAAATTAGATTCTGGGATTAAGAGTTTAAAATGAAGTGGGATTTGTCCTAAAAGAATACACATGTGTATCATATTAGAAGAGCAACCCATACATAAAGAAGCATATTCCAATATATCTATAATAAGAATTCAAGAATGGTTTGAAATTTAAGAACGAATTGAGAGAGACAAGTCTTTTCTCTTAGCTTTCGAGTAATTCATACTATTATAATTGTTAAGCTAGAAAGCAGGCTAGTCACATAAGGGGTTTTTTTTTTTTTTTTTTTTTTTTTGGAAATTAATAGTCTAAATGGAAATAGGGTGAAAGGAAAGCTCACAGACTGTTTAAGCTGAGTAGGCATGGCAATGGAGGAATGAAAGAAGGCAAGAATTGTATAGAAATGCACCAATTTAAATTAGGATAAAGAGTCAAACCTTTTTTGTAAATGTTAGGAATTTTCCTACCTGGGGGTTCTGAGGCATTATGTTGGTATTAATAATTTCAATTTCAAATAAAATCCATAAAATAGTAAAAAGAAAATGACCTCAGGGTCTTTTCTCTTGACTAAAAGTAGTTAATCATACTAATAAGATGAGGTTGAAAAATTGAGAGAACAGAACAGTAGGGAATAGAACAGTAGGGAGGAGGAAAAGGTGGGAGGAAGGAGAAGAGTGAAGTAGGGGGACAAAAAAAGAGGAACAGAGAAAGAGAAGGGGAGAGAAAAAGGAGACTGAGGAGAGACAGAGAAAGAAAGGTAGGGGAAGTTGGGGGAGAAGAAGGGAAAGTGAAAGGAAAGGAGGAAGAGAAAAAAGAAAGGAGGTGAGCAGGCTAGAAAGGGTAAAAGAGAGAAAGAGAGAGGGGAAGAGAGAGAGGGGGGAAGAGAGAGAGAGAGAGAGAGAGAGAGAGAGAGAGAGAGAGAGAGAGAGAGAGAGAGGTTATAGTAGTGACTTAATCTGAAACACCTAAAAGTATCCACTATGAAGTAAATGAGAATAAGGAAAGGTTTAGATCTATTCCTTTCGAGTCAATGCTACCTTGTATAGCAATAACCCCTAAAGTTATATATTCAAATGAATCTGTAATCTTATCAAGGTGGGCATTCCTTCTTATGATGCAGATCACAACCCATAAACAATAATATCCAGAATATATTTAAAATATAACTCCAGGGTAGTTTAAAAAGAGAACTCTAGTGATCAAGAAAAGCTTCATGTAGAAAGTGTTGTTTTACTTAAGTCTTGTAGAAAAACAGGGATTTAACACAAAGAAGTAAAGAAAGAATACATATAGGAAGCAGCCAGTGAAGGGCATAGAATTAGAGTAGCTTGCCTAAGGAATAATTAGAAATTAGTTTGCTTAACTATAGACTTCAGAAAGAGTAGTAATATGTAAGAAGACTGGAAATAAGAGAAGTGTATAATATATTTTGGACAGATTGCCTTTTAATATGGCACCTCTGAGCTCAATTTATTATTTTATTGAAAATCTCAAACTCTACTCCCAATTTCTCTATGGATTTTGTTGTTGGTGGTGGTGGTGGCTTTTTTTTTTTTTTTTTGGCAAATTTCACCAAATCTCATCTCCATCCCCTGATTCAAAATACAAATTTTTCTTCTTTTTATTAAGATAATTCTGTCACTTATGCTCTCGATTCCCCTATATCCTTTACTACATAGTTCCATCAATTCTCTCTTACTCTTTGTACTCAAACTACATATGCACTTTGCTTCTCACCTAAATTAAACATTTGCCCTCAAAAAATCTTTCCTTGACTTCCATTCTTTTGTATTATTTGATTGTTTTTCTTTTCTCTTTTTGTTAAATTCTTTTTTTTTTAAATTGTAGGAAATGTTTTATCAGCACCTTAAATTTAGCATGATTAAAACCATATAGGCAATACAGTTGGAACCATATTGAAATCAACTCTCAATCCTAATGGAAGCAAATGGACTGGAATTATAGAAGCTTCATCAAAGAGTCCTTTTATATTAATAAGATGATTGACTTTTCAGTCATTGATAAGATTGATAAGATGATTGATTTTTCAGTTTACTGAAAAAGGTTAAGGGCAGAAAGAGAAAGAGAGAGACAGAAAGAAAGACAGAGACAAACAGACAGACAGAGGAAGTAAGAGAGAGAAGAAAAAGGAGGAGGAAAAAGAGAAGGAGAAAGAGAAGGAGGAAGGGAGAGAAGGAGAAAACAAAAACATCTGATATATTCAAGAAACTAACTAGAGTAGAATGGTAAAATAATGCAGCCTTTCTTCACCTAGCTCCTATTAATACAAGAATAACCATCAATGGGATAATAAATTTAAATATACATATGAATGTCTTTCTGTGTCTATATATACATATATACAAACATATATATGTACATATATTGCATTTTTGTTGTATTTTTATTGTGTTGTGTTATATAAATTTTATTGTATTGTAAAAACTCAAGGAGTCAGAGAAGAAAGTATCTAGGAGAAGGGAATAGTCAATTATAAATGGTTGCAGAGAGAATAAGAAGGAAGAACATTGAAAAAAGCCCATCAGTCTAGATCATTTTAGAGATAGTTGCTTACTTTCCAGAGGGTAAAGTGGAGTGAAGATGACAGAATTCAGTTTTGCAAAATCCACTAGAGAATCCACTAGGCTGCTTAAAGAAATGTGAACTATCCTTGATCAGTTATAGTTAAGGTCAAAGTTTCACTGACTATCAGGTGTTGAGGTTGGACTTTTTGTTGGTATAGTAAGGTAGGGAGAACCAGCCTCAAAAAAAATAAATAAATAAAAGGAAAAAAAAATAGAATCCCTGATATTGTTGTTATATAGAATAACTTTGTGAGTGGGGAAGGAGAAAGATCCAGGGGAAATTTAGGCAATATAAAAATATATATATCAATAACAATTAAAAATAATAACTATTCTATTATATAATTTTTCACAACAATAAAAATGAAAGACACCTTATCAATCTCCTAAAAAGAAATAAGGCCAAAAAATAAAATTATTATATACTACCATAAAATTAAGATTAATATAAAACATTAAACAAAATAGGAAATGTTATACCAATATATTAAAGAATGTAATAATATTCTTCATTTATTCCCAGTCCTTAGCAGAATGCCTGATACATAATAGGTGCTGTCTGTGTCAAGAATACAAGGATAGCTCAACATCTATAAACTATAAACATAAAGGAACATAACAATAAAATCATATTTATGTCAAAATATGCAGAAAATTCTTAGGCAATCATTCACTGATTTTTAAAGTAAAAATTTTTACTTAAATTTTGATTGAATTCCCAGTAGGCTTAGATTATTTTATTTCATAATCTATTCAATTTTTACATTAGATTTTTTTTTAAAACAAAGAGCAAGCTTTTTATTTTGGAATATTCATAAATTTATATTTTTAATTTTGTAGTTATATAATTAGGCACAATTATATTTAATAATTTATTTTATTTAGTCAACAAATTTGGATTAACATTTTTAATTTTTATTTTTGCTGATTCCTCTTTCTTCTCTTTTCTAAATTTACAGTAGTTAATGATTTTCTGTTTTATTAGACTTCTCTAAGAAAAAAAAAACTCCTTAATAATCTGTTAAATCAAAAGTTGTATGTTTTTATTTTCCACTCAATTTCTTCTTTAATTTTCAGGATTTACATTTATTTGTGTGTAGGGGTTTGTGTGTGTATGTGTATGTGTATTGCTTTTTTTTATTTCTTGGAGTTTTTTAAAGAATTATTTTTTGCTTATTTATTTCTCTCTCTCTCTCTTTTTTTTTTGTAGATGAAAATGTATAGTGTTGAGTTTTCCTGCAAAGACTGATTTTTATAAGTTTTGGTACATTATTTCATTGTCATCATTCTGCATAATAAAATTTGTTGTCAAAAGTTTTATTTTGTTTCATTTTGAGATAATAAACTTTTAGAATTATATCATTTATTCTCCATTATATCTGACTATGGCACCTCTATATTTAATAAAATCCAATGACTATTACTTTATGGGTCAAATATAAAGTTTGCCATTTAGTATTTAAAACTTTTCATAATATGATCAATCTCTTTCTAACTTTTCATTCTTTTTACACTTTAGTTCTATACTTTTTTGTAATCTATGATCCAGCTACACTGATGTATTTGTTTTTCTTGCATGCAACACTCCATTTTCTGTCTTTGTACTCTTGGATCTGTTTTCTTTCCCTAGAGAATGCATATGATAATAATGTGAAGAAATTCTATAAGGATAGGTTATACCTATCTTTATATGACAAAGTGAATAACCTTGATACCACTTGGCTTAGGGAGGGTATTGAGTATAAACTTTTGTCATCTAGTCAAAGAATCTACTGGACTTCTAGTTACTTCAGTAAGTACTTTTCTTTTACCTGACCTTTGTTGGGGTGATGGTGAGAGAAAGGGAAGTTGACAAGCAATATGTAATGAAATTTTTTTTTTCTTAATTTGCAGATAATATCTGAGCACATGCTCTAGCCAAGAAATATTTCCATAAAGAATTAATTTTTAAAAATAAGTGTGACTCTAATTTCTTAACTGAAATCTGACTCTACCAAGGTTGCTTTTCATCAAAATATGTGTTTAAAAGAATTTTTGTCTATTTTTAGTCACCTAGTAGACAAATGGTAGGGTAAAATTTTAGTCAACTTCAAAATAGAAAATGAAATCCAGGAATTGCACACATAAACTTGCTATTATCTCGTTACAAAGAAGGTCTTGTCTTTTTCAAAGATGTTATTCTGAGAAAAAAGTCTCACCCTGCATCATACTCTTAAAACACTAGATATATAGGTCCTTTAAAATGTATTCTGCTTGCTTCTACCCATACAAGTAGCACATTTACATATAATTTTCTATCTATAAGATCCATGGTATATAATATGCTGACATTTTAAATTTTAATAATTTAATGATCAATTTTTAATAAAATAGAACTTTAATTTTCTCCTTCCTTCTCTCCTTTCCTTTCCATTTCTCTCCTGTCCTCCTATCTTCTCTCTTCTCTTCTTTTCTCTTGTACTTTCCATTTTTCTATCTCTCCTACTCTAGAAGTGCAGTAATTACTCATGATCTAATCCTACTAGTCATTGCCATTGGATATCTGACTACACATGTCAAGAACTTAGGATATTTCTTTTCCCCCTGGTAACCCAATGGCTCTCCTCTCTTTCATGGAAGTTGTTGTTTGTCCTTTGTTCTCTTAAGAGGATCAAAATGACATCATGATGTTAAGAAAAGTGTACATGTAATATGTCTAGGTATAATTAACATGTGACTGATCATATCAATATGAACTTGGAAGGCTCTACTGTAGATTGAATACCAATAGTATATGTGACCATTTAGGAAAGAGATGTCTCTAAATTTATGCTTTTACTTTGATACATAATTCTGCTTTGTTCATACAGCACATTGCTTTGTTTAAAGCAGGCAGGCCTGATACTATATCCTTGTCTCCCATGTATCAAAATTGATACTAAAATTCTTCAAAGAGACCTTGAGAGTAGATTTGCATCACTTCATTTAACAATCATGTGAAGGCCTGCCCTATGTAAGTTTTCTTTCCAGAAAATATTCTTTTAGGCAAATGGACTTTGTTGAAGGATTTAACTATAGAATTCCAATGGACTTGGCCCATTGTAGTTCAGGATTTCCAACCTTTAAAGATCTACCATCCCCAGTCTCCTTTACTTCTCCCCAAATAGTAGTAATATACAACAATTCCACTATATCTGGCAAATGTATTGCTTTAAAAAAAAAAAAGAATGAACTCTTTGTGATTTAAAATAGAAGGGGAAAAAAAGCCTAAGAAATAATCTCTGAAACACAATAAAATGAAAATTATTCAAGCAGACTTCAGTTGGCTCATTATTTTTGCTTATGCAGTGTGACTGAGATTTTAAGTCATCATGGATACAAGAAATATTTAAATTGTATCATCTATTCAAAATTGTTATAGTGAATGTATATGCCATAATATAAAAATACAGCTCTTTCTGTGACTCAATAAAATACTTGTTTTATGAGAAATGACAGGGGATTGAGCCCACCTCATATATATCCAATGCCTTCATTAAATTATTTCCACATATGTAATCACTTTTTATCCAAAGTGACCAAGAAAATTGCACAATTAAAGCTAATTTGGTAAAAAAAAAATATTCTAATTAAAAATATACCCATTACATTATTTTTCAGGTAAAATTAACTTCAGTTTTACAAACTCTTTAGTCAAAAAGTTTCCTTTAAAAAAAATCTTACAAATAACTTTTGTATAAATGAAATATAAATCTAAGTTATACTTTCACTGATAAAATTTGACAATATATTTGCTATATGATATATATTTGCTGTATAACTCATTTTAGAAGGAATTTATTTTGCTCATGAGTAGAATATGTATTTCGAAAGGGTTTTTTTCTGCCATGAGGCATATTAACATGGGGATAGTTTATTTACATATGTGAAATGCTTTTTTCTGGAAGTATTTTTGACTGTAATAGCCACCCATCTGTCTTGCATTGAATAAGACTGGGTCAACTGCAATGGTATTGGCTAAAGAATTACCTTGTATGAATGGGACTGAGTTAGTGTTGAATAATTAATTGATAATGTTATCAGCTCTAGGACTCCAACATCTACCTGGGGATAATGGCTATGACAGTCATATAATCAAGGAACCCTCCAGTTGCATTCTCTACTCCTGCTATTGTTTATAGTTTTCTATGACATTTTTTCTATAGCCTTTTCGAAATAGCAAACATAGTTAAGGAGCCAGGGAATTCACGACCCTTTGTAACACTTAAAGACTTGTCAATTATTTGAGCTATGTTAAGAGGATCTCCAAAGCTTTGGATTGTATTTTGATGAAATCTTTCTTTTCTATTCATTTACAAATATATTTAAGACCATCAATCCTCTATTTTCTCATGTATGTCACAAGTATATTATTAATCCACTTAAATTACTCACTGGACACTATATAATTTTATTTCTCTATATTTGATGGGAATCATTAACTTCATTAATCCTCTCCTTAGATTGATCATACCTCAAAAATCATAACAAGACAAAATTATTGATTCTAAATAAATCGATTCTAAAATCTTCTTGAATACTTTATGTAATATTATCATAACAGTGTCTTTTTTTCTCCCTCCAATTAATTGTGAAATTTTTCCTTTCTTATCACTCTACAGACCTTTATATTCATTGAATTTCTAATATCATGCCTAGTAGTCAATTATAAAACAAAGACTTGCTATGAAAATTCTCAAGTATAGTTTTTCAAGGAATTTCTCTGTATGTGTATGGATGAATGGAGTGTGTGTGGGTATATATATGTGTGTGTGTGTGTGTGTGTGTGTGTGTGTGTGTGTGTGTGCGTGTGTGTGCGTGTGTATGCACATGTGTAAAAAGTATATGTATATATGCATATGATGGAATATGATATGTTTGGTATGATTCATATGCATAATGATGATCATGTTTATTGTTTTCCCAATTAGTTGAAGATAGGATGAGAGGAGAAGAATATGGAGCTGAACATAAGAATTAATAATATATTTCTATGCTATATAATTATATATATGGAGTTGGAAAATGTATACCAAGCTTAATGTTTTCCATTTAGCTATAGACACATCCACACCCACAAGTAGTTAACCATAAAAGCTGCAGATTATAAAAATGTGAAGTTGGGTACTGTTTCACCTATTCCAAAAGAGAAAGAGATGCAATTCTGCAATGCAGTTGGAACTGAGATTTAGAAAAAAAGCTCTTCTACTCTCAGAAAGATGCAACAATCTTAGATGTTCTTAATTATCATACTGAAATTTATCTCAGTGTAAATCTAATTGTCTTCAAAGAGTTTTATAAAACAGTATACTGGATGGAACATAATTTATAAGTCTGTGTCCTTTGCTGACTTCCTGTTTTCTCTCTCCTATTCTGATTAACACATGCCATGTTTGTGGCCTATGGAAACTAAACACCCATGCAGCCAGCATTGAGTGCAGTGCATTGAAAGAGGAATCAATATCATTAATTCAATAACTACCTCCACAAAAAGTTTAATTACATAGGGGGAGAAACTGAAGATGAAGAAAGCATTGGAAGAAATAAAATTTCTGACAATTTTCAATTATGTAAGGATATCTAGAAATATTTTGGTCTGCAAAAAAAAAAAATCCATAAAGGATGACAAACAATATGAATTAAAACACTTACTGTGTAGAGATTGAAAAATGTTGATTATCCATTCATCTGCTAATTGTCCAGTTTTTGTTATCTGGGTACATTTCAATTGATTTGAAGATTCTCTTGACTCAATCCAACAAATTCTATCTTCGTTATAAATAAAATCCAAAGTATGAATTTCATTTCCTTTCCTTGAACTCAGGGCTGACATTTTGCTTCCATTAAGATACAATATTTCAATTGTTTCATAATTTGTGATCAGCAGAACTGGAGGCCTATCACTGGGTTCTAAAACAAAAGAGAGAAAGAAAAGTGATTATTAAAGAAAAAGAGAGAAGCAATTTATCTTTTCCTTTGCATAAGTCATTAAAAGTTAACACTGTGTTGTTGTTGTTGTTGTTTTTTTGTTTTGTTTTGTTTTTTTAAATAACTTTTTATTAATAGAACCCATGCCAGGGTAATTTTTTACAACATTATCCCTTGCATTCACTTCTGTTTCGATTTTTCCCCTCCCTCCCTTCACCCCCTCCCCCAGATGGCAAGCAGTCCTTTACATGTTGAATAGGTTACAGTATATCCTAGATACAATATATGTGTGCAGAACCGAACAGTTTTCTTGTTGCACAGGGAGAATTGAATTCAGAAGGTATAAATAACCCGGGAAGAAAAACAAAAATGCAAACAGTTTATATTCATTTTCCAGTGTTCTTTCTTTAGGTGTAGCTGCTTCTGTCCATACTTGATCAATTGAAACTGAATTAGCTCTCTTTATCGAATAGATCCACTTCCATCAGAATACATCCTCAAACAGTATGGTTGTTGAGGTATATAATGATCTCCTGGTTCTGCTCATTTCACTTAGCCTCAGTTCATGTAAGTCTTGCCAGTCCTCTCTGTATTCATCCTGCTGGTCATTCCTTACAGAACAATAATATTCCATAACATTCATATACCACAATTTACTCAACCATTCTCCAGTTGATGGGCATCCATTCATTTTCCAGCTTCTAGCCACTACAAACAGTGCTGACACAAACATTTTGGCACATACAGGTTCTTCAGTATCTCTTTGGGGTATAAACCCAATAGAAACACTACTGGATCAAAGGGTATGCACAGTTTGATAACTTTTTGAGCATAGTTCCAAATTGCTCTCCAGAATGGCTGGATGTGTTCACAATTCCACCAACAATAACACTTTGTTTTTAGAAATTACATCCTTTAAAGTAAATACTCACACAGACTGAGTACATCTAGACTACTTATTTGTTTCTCACTTATTTTCTATTTCAGTTTGCTTCTTTGTAGAAAATAATATACTAAACACTGATATCATTTGCTTCCTTAGTATTGTGTTTTCTATATATGAAGATGATGATATAATCCATTTTCAGTAAATCAAATGTTTTCAATCTTTATTAATATTGATGGATTCAATGTTGATGGATTTAATATTGATGGATAATCTTTTTACAATACATAGCCCAGACCCCTCTGACCCCAGTGAACAATTGTATATATTTTTTTGAGATTGGGTATATAGGGTTAGAAGCACAGTCTACAGAGCAGAACAGAATTAAATAACAGAGAAAGAGAGAAAGAGAGAGAAAGAGAGTAAGAGAGAGAGTAAGAGAGAGAGTAAGAGAGAGAGAGAGAGAGTGCAAACCTGTAAGCTTGGCCTTATGTGCACCATGGTGCAATAGAAGTGCTGAGCCATACATTTCCTTAGAAGCTATAGGCAGAAATATTGATTTCTAACCTCTTTCTCCCAATACTCCTCTGAATAGGGTCCTCCCACTATACATTAAGAAAGCCAAGAGACCAGAGGTTAAAGCAGCTTATTCAGTATCACATTTCTGGACATGCATCAGAACTGACATTAGGATTAATGAGCTTTTGATGAACACTGCCTTTCCATGTCACAATTTTTAGGAGACCAGAAAAAAAAACAAACATGTTTAATTAGAGCTGGGCAATTTCAGAGTTAAGGTATATTATTTTAAGTCAGTATGGTTTCTGGGCTGGTTGTTGAATGGTCAATACAATATTTTCCTTTAGTTTCTCAAGTAAAAGTAGTAAAAGTGCTGAGAATGAAAGAATAAAATCAGAATTTGATTGTCACAGGGGCACTTTGTCCAAGGAACTTGATTCTATTTTTGAAAAGTTGATATGTAAGAAATTCAGCAAAAGATGAGATTCGCATAGTAATACAGAAGCAACATTTTTCATTTCACTATGTAATGCTATTGAAGATTATAAATGAAGAAAAGTATCAAATGATTTTTTTGTGGATAAAAGGCTTGAATAAGCATCCATTTTGATATCATTACTATATAATGTCTCTTTGTAGAAAATGATTTGGAAAATGTTTCATTCAGATTATTGAATTAGAATTAGAATTCAGATTCTAATTGAAAAGATGCCTTCATATTCTTATTTCCCCTCTCTATCACACATGGCAAAGACAGTTCTATGGAAGCAGCACATACTGTAAGGATGTGGCTCCAATAAATCAATCAAACATATCCATCCCACTTTAAGTAATTACTTTATTAGTTTAAAATACTTCTATTGAATCAATGAATCAGTAGATAACAAACTAGGTATAAAAAAAGTCAAAAGACTTTTTGGAAGGAGTGAAAATCATTAGATAAAATTAAATAATACTATATAGAAAGATGCTAGTATTGTTTGAGGAGATTGTCATATCTTGTGCGGCTCATATAAAATGATAAACAATGTGAAACAGAATTCTCATAGCAGATTAGCCCAAAGGAAGAATACATGCCAAATAAGCCCCTGAGAGGAAATCATCTGATAAGGTAGCTTCAGGTTTGAGGGGAAAAGAGCCTTTGGTTCATTTATTTTTGGTCAGAAGTTGACCGAGTGAACTTTGAAAGATTTTGAACAACCCATGGGTGCCCTAGGAATGTTTGTAGAACTATTGACAGTATCTTCAATAAAAGCTGAGGACAAATGTAATGCATTAAATAAAGGGAAACTTTAGTACTTTACAAAGGGCAAGTTTAGGATTTACAAGGAGCCCAGCTGAAAGATAGACTGTGATGTGAACATCATCACTCGTGAACTTTCTCATTCATATCATGTGCTCTAACTTTAAACCTACTGCCCCTGAGCTCTGTATGTACTTGTGAGAGAATTGTTGAGAATATACTTTGTAGTAAACACTTTTTTCCCAAAGCTAATTATCTAATATGATAGTTGATATTGATTGATAATCAGTGAGGGGAGCATACTAGTAAATGCACATGAATTATTGTGCTAAAGAAAAATCTCAACCATTCAAGATTATCCTTAGCAATGTAAAGGAAGCAGGAGTCACCAATTATGGATCTGACATGTCAATGTAAGTAAGATTTATGAGAAGGAGCACCAGAACCACCTCTGAACAAAAAATATCATAGAACTATAAAATTAAAGATTTTCAGTTAGAAGAAAAACATGAGATCATCAAGTTCATTTAGAGATGAAGAAGGTGAAGCCAGAAGTTAATTGACTTCCTTGGAAAACAGAGCTATTAAAGAACTAAAGCAGGTTTTGAAACCAAGACTTCCTAATTCCCAAATCTAGTGATATACCCACTATTTCATGCAGGACTCTGAGAAGTTCAATGTAATCCAGTCAGAATATAATGGTTTTACTTCAGATTTAAGTAATAAAGGCAAATTGACTAATAAAAATGAATCTATCTAAAAAAAAGTTGTTTTGAAATAGGATTGTAGCTGACAGCAAGTCTTTAGCTAACTTTCTGGGCATAAACAGTCTCAGAAGCCTGGAAGCTCTTGTTAGGTCACCCTCAAATTTTAATGGTTCTTTGCTCCTTAATGAAACTTACTTAATCATTCTGACTTATGGCTAGCTCTGAGCTACCTGAATCTCACTTTCTATATTTGTTTAGTAGTTTTGATTGTGTCTGATTCTTTGTGAGCATTTGGGGTTTTCTTGGCAAAAATACTGGAGTCATTTGCCATTATTTTCTCCAAATCATTTTATAGATGAAGAAACTGAGATTAAGTGTATAAATGACACACAGGTAGTAATTGTCTGAGATCCAATTTGAAGTCAGTCAATTTTCCTGACTCTCAGCAATGACCACTAAACAATCTAGCTTAGCTTCCTTTTCATTAATTCTGCATTACCCCATGTTGACTATGAACTTCCTGACACCATCTTTTGTTTAGACCCCTTACCGGCCCTATTTCTTTGCCAAGTATCTTTGCCAAGAAAACCCCAAATGCTCATGAAGAGGACATTTAAAGAGTCATGTAAAAATATGTTCCTTGATAATACACATTTTATACAATAATGGTTTTTCAGCCTTTCCTTTTAAAATCCGATACTACAATAAATAAAGCCTTTTCTGTATGCATTCCTAATACATGTACAATATTTATTTGTAAATTATATAGCTATATTACACAATGTAATATATTATGTATCCTACAAAACATATACAAAAATGGAAACTAAAAAAAATGAGATAAAGATGAAAAAATACAATATTTTAAGTAATTTACTTATTAATGGATGAAATGTTACTAATAATTATATTTTTATGGTCTAAAAATCTGTATGTATGTTCCAGGAGATAAGGTGGGCTTCAAAAGAATACTCTTTTTGTTAGTAATTAATAATTCAGTTGATTTGATCAATCTATTTAGTCAAGCAGGTGATTTCTTTTCCTTGTGATGAAAGGCAAATCATAAAACAGTGAAATGATAAGTCATAATAATCAGTAAATATAATAGTTTTTTTTTTTCCAACAGGAGTCATGCTTCTCTGTGTAGAAATATTCCCTGAACACACTGTAAAAAACAACAAGCAAAAGTTAATTGTCTCTGATTTCCACTCAGCAGAAAGTTCTCACTATAAATCCTTTCCTCTTCTTTTCATAGCTCTACTGAAAAAGATAAATAATACACAGTGGTAATGCACTTTAAATTACTATTCATATTTCCATACTTTAATTAGGTTTTTGAATGAATAGGAGGAATAATAGAAAAAGATTTTGACTAGATGTTAGAGTTCATAAATAATAATACTATACAATAAGCCTAAAGAAGTTGCCTGGGATCTGGTTGTAAAGGGCTTCAATGTAAAAATAAGGTATTATTTGATACTATATTCAGGAAGGAAGCACTGGGATTTATGGAGTAGGTATAACATAATCATAACTTTGTTTTATAAAAATAATTTTGGCAGGTGTGTGGAAGTTATATTAGAATGTTGAGCCTTCAAGCTCAGAGACCCATTAAGATGTCATGGGCAATAGTTCAGGCAAGAAGTTAAGAATTTAAAGAAAATGGAAACCCTATAATTGGAGAAGTGAGAAAGAATATGAGAGATTCTAGAAAGATAGATACTTCATGATTTGTTAATTGTGTGGATGTGTAGAGTGATGAGTTAAAATTACACCGAAGTCTAATACATGGGTAACCGAGAGAATGGTGGTATCCCTGCCAAAAAGAGGAAATGGCATAGGCATAAAAGAGAAAGATAATATTATGAGAGATGTACTATAAACCATAACCACTTGTCTCTCCTCATACTATGGTATTTTCTCTGACCCACCCAAAAAGAAAAGAAAAGAAAAGGACTTTTATGAACTAGTGGTAGGAACAGTCAAGGCCCACCCACTCAAGGATCCTTCCTGTGGAAGTAAGATAACCTGAAAAGGGAATAATTCTGAGAAGATGGAGAAGTTGGTAAATTTCAAGCTTTCCCCATTTCTTCCACAAATAAAACAAATTTATGCCTCAGAGCAAACATAGACTGGTGAAAAATCAAGAAGACTTGGTGCAGAACAGGGGTCCTCCTGACACAACTCGAAAAGATATGAAGAAAGAGCATAGAAAATAACAAAGAAAGACTCTAGGCCTCAGATTAACCCATACGAAGTGAAAATACTATGGGCAATCTCCATAAAAATACCAAGTGGGGACCCCTAAAGTTAACTAGATGTGGCTGGAGCCTTAGTGAGAACCACAAAGACTTTTATCTCCTGGACAACATGGAGTGAGTTTGGGAAGACTGAAGGAACCTTAGCTGATGGGATACAAAAAAAGGAACCAGCATCTAGTGATTGCAGTTAGGAGAGGAGGGATGCTGTGAGTTGAAGGCACTTGCAGGAAGGTGGAGCTCTTGGTTTGAGATTCCTGGTCAGGAGCTGAAACAAAGCCAAAGTACCATCTTCCCACCCTAGGATTAGAGGTGCTTACACTAACACCTCTTATTTAAAAAAAAAAAAAAATGAACCACCAAAGAAGAAAGAATCCCATCATAGAAACATATTGAGGAAACAGGAAAGACCAGGCCTTATCTTCAGTGGAGGAAATTAATGTAAAAAAAAAAAAAAAAGGCTCCTCCCCCAAAGAGTAACGTGAAATAATTTCTTGCCCAAAGAGAATTTATAGAAGAATTCAAAAAAGAATTTAAAAATGAAATGAGAGACATAGAGGAAAAAAAAACTTTAAAAGAAAATAAAAACTATCCAAGAAAAATTTTTAAAAATTATGAAAAGAAAGTCAACCAACAAAGACAAAAAGATATACAGTCTCAAAGATGAAAATACCTCTGAAAACTAGATTTGGGCAAGGGGAAGCCAATGAAGATATAAGAGACCAAGACAGCAAAACAGATTATAAAGAATGAAAAAAATAGATGAGAGCGTGAAACATTTTATAAGAAAGATGACAGATCTGGAGAACAGATCAAGAAAAGAAAGTATAAGAATAATTGTTCTGCCTGAAAGTTGTGATCAGAAAAGGACTTTAACACAGTAATGCAAGAATTAATCCAAGAAAATTGTCCTGGAGTGATAGAACAGGAGGGAAAAATAGAAATAGAAAACATCCACCAATTACAACCTTAAAGAGATCCTTTTTGGAAAACATATAGGGACAAATTTCAAAACGCCCACATCAAAGAGAAAATTTTGGAAGAAACAAGAAAAAACATAATTCAAATATGCTGGAGCTACGTTTAGAATTGTACAGGATTTATCAGCAGCCACAATAAATGGCCATAGGTCCTGGAATCATATCTACTGACAATCAAAAAACTAAGTCTGAAGCCAAAAATATCATATAAAGTAAAATTATCCATAATAAAGAATGAGAAAATGGACATTTAATGAACTTGCAGACTTTATATCAACCAAACCTGAACTTAAGAGAAAATTTAATATATAAGAACCAATATCAACATGGATAAATTGTTTTTTTTTTTTTTTTTAACATGGAAAATGATAGCATATGTTTAAAGTTGACATCAACAGTAGGGAAGCTCTAAAAAAAAAGAATGGGGCAGAGTCAAGGTAAAAATAGCAATTATGTCATACAAATGAGGTGCAGAATAAAAATAGATATAGAGGCATTAGAGGGGGAAGGAGATTTCATAATTCTGAAAACCAACTCACATTTGGAATGGGTTAAATAGGTGACACTATATATATGATGAAGGTTTTACCACTCTCCAAAATCTATAAAGTAATAAGAGGAGAGGGATGGTATGGACAGGAAAGCAAAGGGTATGGAAAGAAGACAAAGGAAGAATCAATGGATAAAGGGTGGTTATATAATAGAAAAGTAAGTTAAAGCAAAGGGTAAGCAGGGATAGAAAATATATGTGAGTACATGTGGAGATATGTGTGGTATAGGTGTATGTATGTAAATATCTACATATATGTATATAAATATATTCTTTCTTCACTATAATCTGCTTGGGGATGATGGGGGAAATGAGAGGAAAAAAGAATAGAGTAAAAATGTGCACAGCAGAAAACAAAAGAATAATTTACAGGGAAGAAAAGAAAAGATGGACACTCATGAATATAATTTCTTCTACTAATAGATATACTTTCTTGAACTGGTATTTCTTGTTATATATTTTGAATCCTCCCTAATATAATGTTCACATAACAACATTCTTTTTTTGCTTTGTTTCATTTTGTTATGTATTCCTTTTTCTGTTGTTCTGTTTATCTTATTTTGTTTATTTAAAGAAAATAAATGTGAAAAGTAAGAAAAATAAATAAAAAGATAACCTGAAGAGGCAGAGAATGGGTATGTGTAAGTTGGAGAGAAAATGATTTTTCCAGTGGTATTTGAATTTTTGCTGTTATGGGACCAGGACTGGGAATTACCTCTAAGATCTGACATCAAAAACAGAAGAAGGGACACAGGGAAGTTGAAAAATGTGGAAAGAATGAGCAGGAAATTAATGAGGTTTAAGAGGGTTTGTATTGTAAGTAAATGGCAGAATTGGGTAACCTAGTAAGGATGAAATGCATCTCATCTTCCCACTTTCCATTTGGTTATTCCTAGTCCTATTGGGATCCTGTCATAGCAGAAAAGAAATCCCTATTCTTTGGGGCCCACTGTTTTTTTTTTTTTTTTTTTTTTTCTTTTTAGAGGGGGTTGTTTGGATTTTTGTTGTTAGTTTTTTAAAATCATTTATTTACTCTGTATCACATTCATTGATATTACTGATTTTATATATATATATATATATATATATATATATACATACATATATATGTATATATATATATGCACATATATGTACATATTATATATATATATATAATATATATATATATATATATATATAATTATAATTCTTCAACAAGATTGTATAATTTCCTTAAAGTTCCAACTTCTTGATCAATTGTCATGTTTAAAATAGTGGAATATCTTGAACTTTGTGATAACTATGTTAGAACTGTACCCTATTCCTGGAGCTTAGTTATTCAAAGCCTTCAAGAGTATAGCTATTCGATTAGAATATGAGAAAGGGGGACTTCCGGTTAAGATGGCGGAGAGGAGGCACACAGGTGCATAAGCTCCACGCTTTCTCTCACTATCCATTTCATTACAAGCTTCTGAATTAATGCTTGACTGAAAAAAAACCCACAAATAGTTACCAAGAGAAGCCATCCTTGAGATTCGCCAAGAAAGGTTGGTCTTTACTGGAGGGCTGGGACGGTTTTAGATCGGGCACAGGCGGCGGGCAGTGGTAGTGAGAGCAAGGGAGCAGACTGGAGAGGGGGTGGGGAGTGATCGCAGCCGTCTCTGCGGGGAGAGCTTCGCTACAGGTTTGGATACTTTGCTCCGGCAGCAAGTCAGCAGCCCAGCAGAGAAGCTAAAAACACCGGGGCTGAAGAACACAACCCCAAACAGCTGGAGTCTCTCAGGACCTGGCCGCCCCCCCTTACCCCCCAACAGTGACTCAGCACGCTCTGGGATCTCAGAGCACAGGTGCAGCACAGTCGGGCAAGTGCCTCACTGCTGCCCCCTGCAGTCTAGAGAGGAAGCTCGGTAACATACCCAGCCCCTCCCCCAAAGAAAGCCTCCAGTTTTTTCTGTTTTTCTTTGCTAGTTTGTCTTTGATTATTAGACAGAATGAGCAAGAAACTGAAGAGGACTTTAACCCTTGACAGCTTCTATACAGATAGAGAGCAGACTCTAAATCCTGAGGAGACTAAAAGCAGACAGTCCCCAGGTGAATCCCCAAAGGAGGAGATCATCTGTTCCTCAGCACAGATGAACCTCATAGAAGTAATTTAAAAAGCTCTCACAAGGGAGCTAGAAGAAAAATGGGAAAAGCAGAGTGAGGCTTGGCAAAATGAGAGGGAAGCTTGGGAAAAGGAGAGGGAGGCTTGGCAAAAGAGCCTGGAGAAGTCAGTTAAAGAGAGAGTGGATAAAGAAGTAAAATCCTTGAAAAATAGGATTGGTGAACTGGAAAACAAAATTGGCGAAATGGAAAAAAATTCCACAGAACAAAAGAACTCAATGGGACAATTAGAAAAAGAGTTTAAAAAAGTGAGTGAAGAAAATATATCACTGAAAATCAGAATTGAATAAGTGGAATTGAATGACTCAAGGAGACAAGAAGAATCAGTCAAGCAAATCCAAAAAAATCAAACAATGGAAAAGAATGTGAAATACCTTCTGGGGAAGACAACAGACCTGGAAAACAGATCCAGGAGAGACAATCTGAGAATCATTGGACTTCCAGAAAAACATGATGAAAAAAGAGCCTGGACACTATTTCCCAGGAAATTATCAAAGAGAACTGCCCAGAAGTCATAGGAACAGAGGAAAAAATAAACATTGAAAGGATTCATCAATCACCCACTGAAAGAGATCCTAAAATCAAAACACCAAGGAATATAGTGGCCAAATGCCAGAACCCTCAGACGAAGGAAAAAATATTGCAAGTGGCTAGAAAAACCCAATTCAAGTATCAAGGAGCCACAATAAGGATCACCCAGGATCTGGCAGCATCCACATTAAAAGATCGAAGGGCCTGGAATATGATATTCCGAAAGGCTAAGGAAATTGGTATGACACCAAAAATAACTTACCCAGCGAGAATGAGCATCTTTTTCCAGGGAAGAAAATGGACATTCAATGAAGTAAGCGAATTTCATCTATTTCTGATGAAAAAGCCAGAACTTAACAAAAAGTTTGATCTACAAATATAGAACTCAAGAGAAATCTAAAAAGGTAAAGATTAATCTTGGGAACTATATTTTGACTATATAGATGTATAAAGAATACATGTATACCTTGTTCTAGAAATTGATGTGGAAAGGACATTGTACCAGAAAAAGGGTAAAGTGGGGGTAGTACATCTCATGAAAAGGCATAGGAAACCTATTATATCTGAGAGAAAGAATGGAGGGGGATGAATATAATGGGTATCTTACTGCCTTCAGAATTGGCTTTAAGTGAAAAATCTTAAGACATATTCAATCTATGGTGAAACTTCTCCCACCTCATTGAAAAGTGAGAAGGGAAAAGTGAAAAGGGAAGGAATAAGCTAAGCGGAAGGGAATATGGAAACTGGGAGGGAAAGGGGTAAGATAGGGGGAGGAACTCTAAGGTGGGGGGAGGGATACTAAAAAGGGAGGGCTGTGAGAAGCAAGTGGTGCTCACAAGCTTAATACTTGGAAGGGGGGGAAAGGGGAAAGAAGGGAGGAAAGCATAAACCGGGGTTAACAAGATGGCAAGTAATACAGAATTGGTCATTCTAACCATAAACGTGAACAGGGTAAACTCCCCCATAAAGAGGAAGCGGTTAGCAGAATGGATTAAAAGCCAGAATCCTACAATATGTTGTTTACAGGAAACACACCTGAAGCGGGGAGATACATGCAGGTTAAAGGTAAAAGGTTGGAGCAAAATCTACTATGCTTCAGGTGAAGTCAAAAAAGCAGGGGTAGCCATCCTGATCTCAGATCAAGCTAAAGCAAAAATTGATCTAATTAAAAGAGATAAGGAAGGGCACTATATCTTGCTAAAGGGTAGCATGGATAATGAAGCACTATCTATATTAAACATATATGCACCAAGTGGTGTAGCATCTAAATTTTTAAAAGAGAAATTAAGAGAGCTGCAAGAAGAAATAGACAGTAAAACTATAATAGTGGGAGAACTTAACCTTGCACTCTCAGAATTAGATAAATCAAACCACAAAATAAATAAGAAAGAAGTCAAAGAGGTAAATAGAATATTAGAAAAGTTAGATATGATAGATCTCTGGAGAAAATGTAATGGAGACAGAAAGGAATACACTTTCTTTTCAGCAGTTCATGGAACCTATATAAAAATTGACCACATATTAGGACATAAAAACCTCAAACTCAAATGCAGTAAGGCAGAAATAGTAAATGCATCCTTTTCAGACCACGATGCAATGAAAATTACATTCAACAAAAAAACCAGGGGGAAGTAGACCAAAAAATAATTGGAAACTAAATAATCTCATACTAAAGAATGATTGGGTGAAACAGCAAATCATAGACATAATTAATAACTTCACCCAAGAAAACGACAATAATGAGATGTCATACCAAAATGTGTGGAATGCAGCCAAAGTGGTAATAAGGGGAAATTTCATATCTCTAGAGGCCTACTTGCATAAAATAGAGAAAGAGAAGGTCAGTGAATTGGGCTTGCAACTAAAAATGTTAGAAAAGGAACAAATTAAAAACCCCCAGTCAAACACTAAACTTGAAATTCTAAAAATAAAAGGAGAGATCAATAAAATTGAAAGTAAAAAAACTATTGAATTAATTAATAAAACTAAGAGTTGGTTCTATGAAAAAACCAACAAAATAGACAAACCCTTAGTAAATCTGATTAAAAAAAGGAAAGAGGAAAATCAAATTGTTAGTCTTAAAAAAGAAAAGGGAGAACTCACCACTAACGAAGAGGAAATTAGAGCAATAATTAGGAGTTACTTTGCCCAACTTTATGCCAATAAATTCGACAACTTAAAAGAAATAGAAAAATACCTCCAAAAATATAGCTTGCCCAAACTAACAGAGGAAGAAGTAAATATCCTAAACAGTCCCATCTCAGAAAAAGAAATAGAACAAACTATCAATCAACTCCCTAAGAAAAAATCCCCAGGACCAGATGGATTTACATGTGAATTCTACCAAACATTTAAAGAACAATTAACTCCAATGCTATATAAACTATTTGAAAAAATAGGGATTGAAGGAGTCCTACCAAACTCCTTTTATGACACAGACATGGTACTGATACCTAAACGAGGTAGGCTGAAAACAGAGAAAGAAAATTATAGACCAATCTCCCTAATGAATATTGATGCTAAAATCTTAAATAAAATATTAGCAAAAAGATTACAGAAAATCGTCACCAGGATAATACACTATGACCAAGTAGGATTTATACCAGGAATGCAGGGCTGGTTCAATATTAGGAAAACTATTAGCATAATTGACTATATCAATAACCAAACAAACAAAAACCATATGATCATCTCAATAGATGCAGAAAAAGCATTTGATAAAATCCAACATCCATTCCTAATAAAAACGCTTGAGAGCATAGGAATAAATGGACTTTTCCTTAAAATAGTCAGGAGCATATATTTAAAACCATCAGTAAGCATCATATGCAATGGGGAAAAACTGGAATCTTTCCCAGTAAGATCTGGAGTGAAGCAAGGTTGCCCACTATCACCATTATTATTTAATATCGTATTAGAAACACTAGCCTCGGCAATAAGAGTCGAGAAAGATATTAAAGGAATTAGAGTAGGCAATGAGGAAACCAAACTCTTACTCTTTGCAGATGATATGATGGTATACCTAGAGAACCCCAGAGATTCTACTAAAAAGCTATTGGAAATAATTCATAATTTTAGCAAAGTAGCTGGCTACAAAATAAATCCCCATAAATCCTCAGCATTTTTATACATCACCAACAAAACCCAACAGCAAGAGATACAAAGAGAAATTCCATTCAGAATAACTGTTGATACCATAAAATATTTGGGAATCTATCTACCAAAGGAAAGTCAGGAATTATATGAGCAAAATTATAAAAAGTCTCCACACAAATAAAGTCAGACTTAAATAATTGGAAAAATATTAAGTGCTCTTGCATCGGCCGAGCGAACATAATAAAGATGACAATTTTAATGATCTAGAAAAAATAACAACAAAATTCATATGGAACAATAACAAGTCGAGAATCTCAAGGGAATTAATGAAAAAAAAAATCAAATGAAGGTGGCCTAGCTGTACCTGACCTAAAATTATATTATAAAGCAGCAGTCACCAAAACCATTTGGTATTGGCTAAGAAATAGATTAGTGGATCAGTGGAAAAGGCTAGGTTCACAAGACAGAATAGTCAACTATAGCAATCTAGTGTTTGACAAACCCAAAGCCCCTAACTTCTGGGAAAAGAATTCATTATTTGATAAAAACTGCTGGGATAATTGGAAATTAGTATGGCAGAAATTAGGCATGGACCCACACTTAACACCATGTACCAAGATAAGATCAAAATGGGTCCATGACCTAGGCATAAAGAACAAGATTATAAATAAATTAGAGGAACATAGATTAGTTTATCTCTCAGACTTGTGGAGGAGAAAGAAATTTGTGACCAAAGATGAACTAGAGACCATTACTGATCACAAAATAGAAAATTTTGATTACATCAAATTAAAAAGCCTTTGTACAAACAAAACTAATGCAAACAAGATTAGAAGGGAAGCAACAAACTGGGAAAACATCTTCACAGTTAAAGGGTCTGATAAAGGCCTCATTTCCAAAATATATAGAGAACTGACTCAAATTTATAAGAAATCAAGCCATTCTCCAATTGATAAATGGTCAAAGGATATGAACAGACAATTTTCAGAGGATGAAATTGAAACTATTGCCACTCATATGAAAGAGTGTTCCAAATCATTATTGATCAGAGAAATGCAAATTAAGACAACTCTGAGATACCACTACACACCTGTCAGATTGGCCAAGATGACAGGAAAAAATAATGATGAATGTTGGAGGGGATGCGGGAAAACTGGGACACTAATGCATTGTTGGTGGAGTTGTGAACGAATCCAACCATTCTGGAGAGCAATCTGGAATTATGCCCAAAAAATTATCAAATTGTGCATACCCTTTGATCCAGCAGTGTTTCTATTGGGCTTATATCCCAAAGAAATACTAAAGAAGGGAAAGGGACCTGTATGCGCCAAAATGTTTGTAGCAGCCCTATTTGTAGTGGCTAGAAACTGGAAAATGAATGGATGCCCATCAATTGGAGAATGGCTGGGTAAATTGTGGTATATGAATGTTATGGAATATTATTGTTCTGTAAGAAATGACCAGCAGGATGAATACAGAGAGGACTGGCGAGACTTACATGAACTGATGCTAAGTGAAATGAGCAGAACCAGGAGATCATTATACACTTCGACAACGATATTGTATGAGGACATATTTTGATGGAAGTGGATTTCTTTGACAAAGAGACCTAACTGAGTTTCAATTGATAAATGATGGACAAAAGCAGCTACACCCAAAGAAAGAACACTGAGAAATGAATGTGAACTATCTGCATTTTTATTTTTCTTCCCGGGTTATTTATACCTTCTGAATCCAATTCTCCCTATGCAACAAGAGAACTGTTCGGTTCTGCAAACATATATTGTATCTAAGATATACTGCAACATATCCAACATATAAAGGACTGCTTGCCATCTAGGGGAGGAGGTGGAGGGAGGGAGGGAAAAAAAATCGGAACAGAAACGAGTGTCAATATAAAGTAATTATTAAATAAAAATTTAAAAAAAAAGAGTATAGCTATTCTTTTTTCCTGAACCAATCACATTTTCCCTTTCTTGGACTCAATCAGAAAGTTATTTACTTCTCCTCAAGGTATTACTAGAAATGTGTGTGTTTTAACTTTTTTGTTTGTTTTATTCTTCCTTCTCTTCCCCCCAAAAAAGCTTTAACTCAAGGAAGGCATGAAATATGACAATGAGAAAGTTTATAATCCCAGCACAATTCTCTATATTCATTAAAGAAGTAGGAATCAATACCTAAGATAATACAATTATAGATTAGAGTTGGAAGGGACCTTATACTACATATAGGACAATCTAATCATTTTACAAAAGAGAAAACTGAGACATAGTGAAATTAAATGACTTTCCCATGATCAAACCAATAGCAAATACTAAGATTTACCAACAATTACTATCAAAGAATAAATTGAGACTTGAGTCCACTGCTTATAAATCAAAGGTTCTTTCCACTACATAATGTTCTAGTTTATCAAAAGGTAGTCGAAAGGAAAGGGCATAATTATTTGAAGAAGGAATTTTTGCTATTAATTGTAAAACTTCTATTATCAAAAAATGTTTCTTTTAGAATTACTAGAGTTGAATATGAGATGCTAATTAACAAATATAACCTAGATGCCAAGATGATACTGAGAGTAAATTGATTCTGGGTTGATCCACCTGAACATTTGAAATGGATTTTAATGGACCCACCTTAAATAGCCATATATTTAAATGCAGAAAGAATTAGTGTGAGGGATTTGTATATGGTCAGACTTGGTAGTAGAACTTGATTAATGATAGCCAATTAGTATATTTTAGCAATGATTGAAAGATCCTTTATTGTAATGAGAAGTCATGCGCTATGAATATAAATAGAGCAGTAAGAATTTCTGTGAGGGGAAAGTTTTAGCAAAGAAGAATACGGATCATGTCTTCATGGGGTTACCTCATGGATCAATTTCTGATTTTTGTTGCTTTAGCTAAATTGTGAAGGTAAATTAGTTGATAAAATCAAATGTTTGCTTTAGTATTGTGGCAGTTATAGGCTTTGAAACCTCAGAAAGAAAACTCTGAAGCAAGAGAATCAATAAAAGGAAAAAGGAAAAAAAAAGGAAAAGAAAGCTATTCTTCATCAATTTTTGTCCTATTTGAATTTAATCAAAATAGCCATCAAGCTAGTAAAGTTACAAATTACTTATTGAAGGGAGAACACTTAAAATATTAGCTCTGAGATGCTTTATTGCAGTGGAGCTTATGTGAGGATTTTTGCTAATTATTCACCATTGGCTCCCCTGTTCAGACAAATGGGCAAGATTGAGCAGAGGGTCAAGACTTGGTGCCAAATTACCACTAAAAACATTAGAAGCCCTTGAAATCATCAAGTACTAATGGCATAATTCCCTTTTCCCACTTAATGATGAATGTTAGTGAAGGCTACATGAAGCTGATCCCTCTCCACTTGCATTGTCTCAAATCTCTATACTACTACTTGCATTACCACCTAGACTGTCTGTGCCACTTGACAAAGTCTGATCTGCTTAGGTAATGGAGATAAAAGACTGCCAAGAATAAATGTGATGCTAAAAGTAAGGTCTTAGAGAGTTTTATCTTCAGAGACAGTTTCCCCAAAGGAAACACCATAATGCACATTAGATGACTTCAATCAACAAAATACAGCAATATTTGGTGAAATGTAATAAAAATTAAACTTCCTTTCACAGGAGCTCACAATATAAAAAAAATATTCAGAACTGGTCTGAACTCAATGGCCAGAGGCTGAGGTGGCTGAGGTGGATAACTAACTTCTTAATTTATTCCAGAGGAGAGAGGCCAACTTTTAGCTTCCCTTTGACAGGGATGAAAAATATTCTGCCCTAAGAATTTGTGAGGGTCTACATTAGAATGCTAACAGATTGAAAAATGAGAATAAGGATGTCCCTTGTGATAACTATTAGGTTAACCAATGCTTCATTTTGTGAGATGTAATTAGAAAAATACATATGTGAAGGCAGTGAGTTCTAGGAAGATGGTAGATAGCAGTCAATGAGGTAAATAGAATGCATGATTTAGGTGGGATTCGGAAATGTTTGTATGTATGTTCTAAACAGATATTAAGTGCTTAAATAGAATTTGGTTGGGGCAATCTCTAAGCCTCTAAAAGGAGAGGAACACAAAAGGAATCAACTTAATGAAGAAGATGGAAGTGTTGAAGGAATATAATATACTTGCCTTCAAAATAAACACAAATTATACATGTATCATAAATTTATATCTTCATATTTTATTTATGTATTTCTTATTATCATTTTGTAAAAGTATCAATGAAAGCTGATTCTATTTATCAACTCCTTCCACCCTCTTCTTCTTCCCATCAAATTAAAAAAAAAGAAATATCTTATTCACTTCTGATTGCTAGAAAAAAAAATAGGACTAAATAGGTTATTAAGATGATGAATAAACCAAATATAGAATAAGAAGGCTTGTAAAAGAATACATTTCTTCAATTTAAAGGAGAAAATTGGGACTCATAAGGAAGAAAATAATGATTTTCCACTGAAGGAATACTGAAAAAAAAATTTTAAAAAGGAATTGGAATTTCTATTATTTATTTATTACATGTAAATTCTATGAGTGTATGTTACAGGAAAGAAAATCAGTGTGAAATTAGAAATGAGAATTAAGTATGTTAGCAACTTGAAGAGAAAAGTAATATAAACATCTCTGGAAGGAGAACAGTAGCAGAATGTGACACAATATGAAGATGAATCTGTGAAAACCTAAGACTATGTCAGATAAAACAAAGTACTCTTAAATACTGGGAAGTTGAGAATGAACTAGATATAAAATGTTAGTATGGGGAGATAATTTTAAAACAAAAAAAGGAATACATTATTCAAATAAGATGCTGAATTATGGATAAAACTAAATGAAATTGAATTATAAAATGTGGAGTGAGATTGTCAAATAAGGTGAAAAAGACATAAGTTCCAAATCAGCACTAAACTAATCTCTCTTTAAAATTAAAAAAAAAATTAAAAAATTAAAAACCCATTCATATTTTAATAGTTTTGCCCCTACATGTTGTTTAACTATTTTTGTGGTTGTGTGTCTATATGAAACATCTTTTATGAAATGATATAAATTTCTTTTACAGCAAAGAGGTACCAAGCCATACCTCAAGAAAGAATAACATACTGAGTTACTAATTTATGAAGATGAGGAAGCAGCTAACTGATATTAGTATGTGGGTTATTAGATTTGGAGTCAAGAGGACACAAGTTCTAATCCTTTCTCTGATAATAACTAACTGTATAATCATGGATCAAGTGATTTATCAGCCTCAGTTTCAATCACACCCTAGCTCTTTGACCCTGTGATAATAGATAATTTTCATAAAGTTAACCAATTTAGATTTATACTGTCCTCTGTCCATCATAAGTCATTCCTTTCAAAACCCCACTATGGATTATAATTTCCCCCTTCTATTTTCCTATGTTGTGATGCCAGTGAAAAGGCTTTTATGTATCCTTACTGGCAAAGCAATTGAGTATACTGTTTATTTGGGTTTTTTCCCAGTTGGAAGCAGAAATCAGGAGATAACATGCTCTAGACAGACAATTTTGTATACTCTTCCCATTGGTTTTCATCTACTCTTTCCAGCTGAGAAAACTACACATCCCATCAGTAACCTTGCTAATTAGGGGCCATATATAATCATGCTGACTTAATTCACTGAAACATATTATCTTATTAGTGATACATGTTGTTGTTCAGTCATTCAGTTGTGTCCAAATTTCCATGGGATTTTTTTGCCAAAAATACTGGAGTAGTTTGCCATGTCCTTGTTAAATGAATTAAGTGAAACAAAGATTAAATGACCTGTCCAAGATAACATAAATAGTAAATATCTGAAGTCACATTTGAACTCAGGTTTTTCTGACTTCAACCCTAGCACTCTATCCACTTAGCCACCTACTTGCCTCATTGGTATGCCAATTCTTTTATACTTCCCCCATATTATAAATTCCAACATCATATACAAACTTCATCTTTCTTGTGGTAACTAGATTTACCCCAAACACTTTCCAAACATTTCTAAAAAGTATTTAGATAATAACTGATAGGTCCCCTTTTTTTCTACAATCCTATAACTCACATACCTTCAATATCATCTTTGCCCTGTTCTAATTTAAAGGAGAAAATTGGGACTCATAAGGAAGAAAATAATGATTTTCCACTGAAGGAATACTGAAAAAAAAATTTTAAAAAGGAATTGGAATTTCTATTATTTATTTATTACATGTAAATTCTATGAGTGTATGTTACAGGAAAGAAAATCAGTGTGAAATTAGAAATGAGAATTAAGTATGTTAGCAACTTGAAGAGAAAAGTAATATAAACATCTCTGGAAGGAGAACAGTAGCAGAATGTGACACAATATGAAGATGAATCTGTGAAAACCTAAGACTATGTCAGATAAAACAAAGTACTCTTAAATACTGGGAAGTTGAGAATGAACTAGATATAAAATGTTAGTATGGGGAGATAATTTTAAAACAAAAAAAGGAATACATTATTCAAATAAGATGCTGAATTATGGATAAAACTAAATGAAATTGAATTATAAAATGTGGAGTGAGATTGTCAAATAAGGTGAAAAAGACATAAGTTCCAAATCAGCACTAAACTAATCTCTCTTTAAAATTAAAAAAAAATTAAAAAATTAAAAACCCATTCATATTTTAATAGTTTTGCCCCTACATGTTGTTTAACTATTTTTGTGGTTGTGTGTCTATATGAAACATCTTTTATGAAATGATATAAATTTCTTTTACAGCAAAGAGGTACCAAGCCATACCTCAAGAAAGAATAACATACTGAGTTACTAATTTATGAAGATGAGGAAGCAGCTAACTGATATTAGTATGTGGGTTATTAGATTTGGAGTCAAGAGGACACAAGTTCTAATCCTTTCTCTGATAATAACTAACTGTATAATCATGGATCAAGTGATTTATCAGCCTCAGTTTCAATCACACCCTAGCTCTTTGACCCTGTGATAATAGATAATTTTCATAAAGTTAACCAATTTAGATTTATACTGTCCTCTGTCCATCATAAGTCATTCCTTTCAAAACCCCACTATGGATTATAATTTCCCCCTTCTATTTTCCTATGTTGTGATGCCAGTGAAAAGGCTTTTATGTATCCTTACTGGCAAAGCAATTGAGTATACTGTTTATTTGGGTTTTTTCCCAGTTGGAAGCAGAAATCAGGAGATAACATGCTCTAGACAGACAATTTTGTATACTCTTCCCATTGGTTTTCATCTACTCTTTCCAGCTGAGAAAACTACACATCCCATCAGTAACCTTGCTAATTAGGGGCCATATATAATCATGCTGACTTAATTCACTGAAACATATTATCTTATTAGTGATACATGTTGTTGTTCAGTCATTCAGTTGTGTCCAAATTTCCATGGGATTTTTTTGCCAAAAATACTGGAGTAGTTTGCCATGTCCTTGTTAAATGAATTAAGTGAAACAAAGATTAAATGACCTGTCCAAGATAACATAAATAGTAAATATCTGAAGTCACATTTGAACTCAGGTTTTTCTGACTTCAACCCTAGCACTCTATCCACTTAGCCACCTACTTGCCTCATTGGTATGCCAATTCTTTTATACTTCCCCCATATTATAAATTCCAACATCATATACAAACTTCATCTTTCTTGTGGTAACTAGATTTACCCCAAACACTTTCCAAACATTTCTAAAAAGTATTTAGATAATAACTGATAGGTCCCCTTTTTTTCTACAATCCTATAACTCACATACCTTCAATATCATCTTTGCCCTGTTCTAATTTGTTCCAGTCTTCATTTCTGACGCCATCCTCTCTACGTGTGCCCTTGAAACAGTTTCTACCAGAGTTTGCCTTTTCAATCATTCTCTCTTTCCTAATTTTCCATTTCTCTTTTATCTACTTCATCCTTCCTAACTTCCTTCACATTCCTGTAAAACCTTAGGTTGACACTGTCATTCCCTTGAGTTATAGTTTAAAAAGGATATATTTATGTATAGATAAAGAGATATGTACATACATACACATATCCTACACATATGCACACACAATTTTTCCTATCACCATTGGCCTTTTGATTCAATTCTGTTCTTAATTTGCTGTGCTATTACTTAACTTCCTCCTCCAACTACCCATGGATCTTTCCCTTGTCTACACTTGTTGCTTCCCTGTCTTTCCTTCCCTTCTCTCTTATTTCTTTATAGATTTTGGAGGATGCTATACCCTTCCTACTATATATGTAGTGTTGCCTATTTAACCATTCTTAATGTGAGTAGTTTTTTAGAACTATGAAAACTTCTTCCTCTAATGTCTCATGTGCCTTCTTCTGCACCTAATCTGTATGATATAATTACTATTTTACCTTAACTCAGCCCCAATCTTTCTTCTGGGCTGCCCTATTGTTGATGTCAATCTTAAACATATGCTATACATTTTCCATGCAAATATATAATATATATATATATATATATATATAAACAATTTCTTCATGTTGAGATCCTTAAAACTGATTTTTGATATTGGCTCTTAAATGTTAAATTTTCTATTAAATTCAGGTTTGGTTGATATAAAGTCTGCAAATTCATTGAATGTTCATTTTTTTCTCAGTCTTTATTATGGATAATTTGGCTGGATGTGATATTTTTGGCCTCAGGCCTAATGTTTTTGATTGTTAGTAGATAAGATTCCAATTCCAGTACCTATGGGTCTTTTATTGTGGTTGCTGATAAATCTTGTGCAATTCTAATTATGGCTCCAGTATAGTGAATTGCTTTTTTCTTGTTTTTTCCAAAATTTTCTTTTTGATTTGGGGGTTTCAAAATTTGGTAATAATGTTCCTATGTGTTTTCTACAAAAGATATTGTTTAGGTGATGATTGGGGAATTTTTTTTTCTATTTCTTATGTTCCCCTCATGTTCTATCACTCCAGGACAATTTTTTTGGATTATTTATTACATTATGGTGACAAGGTCCTTTTTTTGGTCACAACTTTCAGGTAGTCCAAATATTGTTATATTTTCTCTTCTTGATCTGTTCTCCAGATCTGTCATATTTCTTATAAAATGTCTCATACTCTGTTATTTTTTTTTCATTTTTTATAATATCTTTTGTTATTTCTTGGTCTCATAGCTTCCTCTTGCCCAATTATAATTTTCAGAGTTATTTTCATTTTAAGACTCTATCTCATTTTCTCCTTGGTTAACTTTCTTTCCATAATCTTCTTGTTTTTATTGTATAGTTTTATTTATTTATTTATTTATTTATTTATAAACAATTTCTTCATGTTGAGATCCTTAAAACTGATTTTTGATATTGGCTCTTAAATGTTAAATTTTCTATTAAATTCAGGTTTGGTTGATATAAAGTCTGCAAATTCATTGAATGTTCATTTTTTTCTCAGTCTTTATTATGGATAATTTGGCTGGATGTGATATTTTTGGCCTCAGGCCTAATGTTTTTGATTGTTAGTAGATAAGATTCCAATTCCAGTACCTATGGGTCTTTTATTGTGGTTGCTGATAAATCTTGTGCAATTCTAATTATGGCTCCAGTATAGTGAATTGCTTTTTTCTTGTTTTTTCCAAAATTTTCTTTTTGATTTGGGGGTTTCAAAATTTGGTAATAATGTTCCTATGTGTTTTCTACAAAAGATATTGTTTAGGTGATGATTGGGGAATTTTTTTTTCTATTTCTTATGTTCCCCTCATGTTCTATCACTCCAGGACAATTTTTTTGGATTATTTATTACATTATGGTGACAAGGTCCTTTTTTTGGTCACAACTTTCAGGTAGTCCAAATATTGTTATATTTTCTCTTCTTGATCTGTTCTCCAGATCTGTCATATTTCTTATAAAATGTCTCATACTCTGTTATTTTTTTTTCATTTTTTATAATATCTTTTGTTATTTCTTGGTCTCATAGCTTCCTCTTGCCCAATTATAATTTTCAGAGTTATTTTCATTTTAAGACTCTATCTCATTTTCTCCTTGGTTAACTTTCTTTCCATAATCTTCTTGTTTTTATTGGATAGTTTTATTTATTTATTTATTTATTTATTTATTAGTTTTTCTTCAGTGTCTCTCCTTTGATTTTTAAATCCTTTCTTGAATTCTTCTATAAAGTCTCTCTGGGCAGGGAGCCATTTCACATTCTTTGGGGTAGACACTCTTTTTACTTCAGTGTCTTCCTCTGAAGATGAATTCTTGTTTCCCTGTTTCCATAGTATGTTTCTATCGGGTTTTTTTCTTCTTTTGCTGGTTCTTTTTTTTTTTTTTAATAAGAGGTATTAGTATAAGTACCTCTAATGCTGGGATGGCAGGGATGGTGCCTCTGGATTCACCTCAACTTTCCCTCGGATCAGGAACCCCAAACCAAGAGCTTCCCCCCTCCAGCAAGTACCCAAAGATAGCAGTATCCTTGCATCACTGTCTCTGCACTCATGGGTGCAGATGCTCTATCTGACATTGGGCCTGAAATTGGGCCTAACATTCCCAATTAGCTTCAGTCTTTCAGGACTCAGAGCCTGACTCCAGAAGCAATCTAGGAGGTGAAAGGTTCTGTGGTTCCTACTGAGGCTCTAGCCACAGCCAGCTAGCTTGAAGGGTCCCCACATGTTATTTTTACAGAACTAGTCTAGAGATGTTTGCACTTCATGCAGGTTACTCCTGGGGCCTCGGGAAGAATTCCTGTCTTTACTCTACTATCTTGGCTCTGTTCCCCTTGTTTCTAAAATATATAAAGAACTCATTCAAATTTATAAAAATATAAGTCATTCCACAATTCCGCAATTGATAAGTAATCAAAGAATATGAACAGGCAATTTTTAGATGTAGAAATTAAAGTCCTATATGTCGTATGAGAAGATGCTCTAAATCACTATTGATTAGAGAAATGCAAATTAAAACAATTCTGAGATACTACCTCACACCTCTCAGATTGGCTCAGATGACAGGAAAAGGTAGTGATCAATATTAGAGGGAATGTGGGAAAACTGGGACATTAACACATTGTTAGTGGAATATGAAATGATGCAGCTAATCTGGAGAGTGATTTGGAACTTTGCCCAGACAGTTATAAAACTGTGTATATCTTTGATCCAGCAGTCCCATTACTGGTATTGTATCCCAAAGAAATAATAAAAGAGGGAAAAGAATCACATGTGCAAAAATGTTTGTAGCAGCTCTTTTTGTGCTGGCAAAGAATTGGAAAATTACTAAATGTGTATTAGTTGGGAAATGGCTGAATAAGTTGTAGTATATTAAAATAATGGAATATTATTCTTCTTTAAAAAGTGATGACCAGGATGATTTAGAGAGATCTGGAAAGATTTACATGAACTAATATCAATGAAATAAGCAGAACCAGGAAAACATTATATAGAGCAATAGTAAGATTGTGCAATGATCAACTATAACAAACTTGGTTCTTCTAAGTGGTTCAGTGCTCCAAGCCAATCCCTATAATTTTTGGATAGAAAACATTATCTGCATCAAGAGAAGGAACTATGGAGACTGAGTATAAATCAAGTACCATATTCACTTTTTTCTTTTTCTTCTTTCATGGTTTTTACATTTTGTTCTGATTTTTCTCTCCCAACATGATTCATAAGGAAATATGGATGGATACATATATGTACATGTATAAGACATGTATATATAATATATGCACATGTTTATCATATAAATGTACATGTATAACCAAAAATGTCATTTTCTATGTAACTGGAGAAAAATTAAAATATATACATACAAATATATATATACACACACACATTTCAGGGTTGTTTTGAGGTTTAAAAAAGATATTACTTCTAAAGTTTTTTGCTTAATCCCTGCCACACAATAAATGCCATATAAATGTTAGTTATTATTGTTTTGTTGTTACTGTTACCATATGCCAAACATTGACACAATTTCTAGGACATAAATTTTTAAAATGAAAGCTTTTGCTTTTAAGGAGCTGTAGGATTAACCCAGATTCAGAATTCTCATTCAGCAGGCATGGTCATAAAGCAGGTGGGTGCTCAGAACCTTGATTTAAACAAGATATAAGGTGGGAGGGAAGAAACTTATATTATTAATGTGCAATTAACAAATAATATGATCACTGAGACAATATAAATAAACAACATACAACATACATCTTCACTACTACAAGGAAGTTCCAACATTTAGATTCCAACAGCTAGGAGAGCCTGAGTCACAATGATCCAGAGTCTCTAATGAGACACGGGTGGGTATTAGGCAAGTGGTACCAATTTTCTAACTGAGCTCTCCAAGTCCTTTTCCACTATGAGGTTTTTTTATAGGGTGAGTATAAAGAAGGCATCATGCTAAGTATTCTCAGATGATATGTAACTCTTGAAACAGAGCAGCCCTACTCAAGTACAGGAATAATCAATTGCAAGATGTCCTTCAAAGAGAATATTTGTTTATACCTTTAAGAAGATTGTGTTTACTTCAGGAATTAGTTAGGTTTCTGGAATTAATATAGACCTGTCATAAATGATATTCATTAATAAAAATAGAACAAGCTATTCATCAACTCCCTAAGAAAAAATCCCCAGGACCAGATGTATTTACAAGTGAATTCTACCAAACATTTAAAGAACAATTAGCTCCAATGTTATATAAACTATTTGAAAAAGTAGGGAATGAAGGAGTCCTAGGTAATAGGGAACTACTGAACCTTGTTGAGTTTTGTGTTCTTTTTCTGTTTTTCTTTTTTCTTATTCCATTATTTTAAATAAAATAAATTAGAAAAAAAAAGAATTGAGAAAATGGAAGCTAATAACTATAAGAAATTAAAATAAAATAAAGCAAAACCAAAAAAGAAAAGAAAAAAGAAAAAATAGGAAAAAAAATACTGTGAAACATCTCATTTCTTCCATTTGAGAAAGAAAATAGATCCAGGAGAGAAAACTTAAAATTGTTTCAGGTCCACCTGAAAGTTATGATAAAACAAACAAACAAAAAACTGAACAGCACCTCTCAAGAAATTATCAAGGTAAACTGTCCTGATATTCTAGAACCAGAAAGTAAAATAGAAAATGAAAAAATCTACCAATGACCTGAAAGAGACCCCCAATGAAAACTCCCAAGAATATTAAACCCAAAACCCATAACTCCCAGGTCAAGGAGAAGATATTGCAAGCATCCAGAAAGAAACATTTCAAGTATAGTGGAGCCATAGTCAAGATGATACAAGATTTACCAGCTTCTTCATTAA
Source organism: Antechinus flavipes (assembly GCF_016432865.1). Lineage (NCBI taxonomy): Eukaryota > Metazoa > Chordata > Mammalia > Dasyuromorphia > Dasyuridae > Antechinus > Antechinus flavipes. Next base: position 368,242,544 of record NC_067400.1, read on the forward strand.
AGGATGGGAAGGTTTGGAATATGATATTTTGGAGAAACAATGAAATTAGGAATTACAATCAAGAATCCCCTACCTAACAAAACTGAGAATAATCCTTCAGAGGAAAAGTGGATCATTGGATGACAGAGGATTTTCAGACATTCATGATGATAAGGTCATAGCTGAATGGGAAAATTTGATTTTCAAATACAGGATTCTGAAGAAGCATAAGGAGATAATCAGGAAAATGATATGATAAGGGATGTAATAGGGTTTATCAGTTTACATTCCTACTTGGGAGGATGATATTTGTAACTCAGAACTTTCTCATTATGGTAGTTAGAAAAAGTATATATAGAGAGAGGGGAGTAGTATGAGTTCAATATGAAGTGGTAATATCTTTTTTTTTTAATGATGAAATTAAAGGGTAATCGAATAATATACAAGTTCAGGAGAAGTAGAATGATACAAAGTATCTGCCATAAAATAGAGGCAAGAATAAGTTTTTGCAGTGCAGGACAAGGAGGGAAGAGATAGTGAGTAAGTGACCCTTTCTTTCATCAAAATTGGCTCAGAGGAAATAACATACATTCTCAATATAAGTAGAGAAATCTATCTTACCTGAAGGAAAATAGTAAGGGAATGGCATATGGAAAGGGGGAGGGTGGTAAAAAAGAGAGCATATTAAGAGAGAGAATAGTCAGTACCAAGTCACTTTTGAGGAGGGACAAGAGAGAAAGAGAGAGAGAAAGAATCAATGGAGAGAAATATGGTTAGCAATAGTAATTGTAATAATAATTTCAAAGAAAATAAGTTTCTCTGATAAGGATTCATGTTTCAAACATAAAAAGAACTGAGTAAAATTTATAAAAAGTAAGAAGCATGTTCCAATTGATAAATGATCTAAAGATATGATCAGTGCCCAAAGGTGTAGAGGGCTGAAACTCTGAATCAGATGAGAGCACTTAAGGCTATCTATTTGATGTGAAAGAATGGTTCTATTAGCATATATTTGGATGATGGCCCTCCTCACCATTGGTGCTTGCTGAATGTTTGGTAGGAAGATAATCGTAGGCAAGGATTGGAGGGCAGAGGAAGAGAAATCAGAGTCACTTGACTGCAGGATGAGGAGAAGAGAGGCTGGAGACTCCGGACTCCAGAAGCCAGGATACATCTTTGACAAGCCATGTGGCAGCTTGTGTGCCTCCTTCATTTCTCCCCCTAAAGACCAAGGACTTTGATTTATCCTTACTCTGGCTGACCCTGAGGACCTCCAGGAAGCTTGCCCCATACTTTACACAAAGGGCTATAAATTCATACATATCATTTGAACTAACAACAGCACTACTAGGCATAAAATAACAAAAGAAATTTTAAAAAGGAAAATAACATATATGTACAAAAATTATTCATAGCAGCTCTCTTCTTAGAGCAAAAATATTCAGAATTGAGGGGATGCCCAACAATTGGGGAATGGCTCAGTGAAATATGGTATGTGTTTGTGATGGGATATTATTTTTCTATGGGAAATGATGAGCAGAGTGCTTTCAGAAAACAAACACACACAACAACAACAACAACAAAAACAACAACAACAACAACAACAGCAACAATAGCAGCAGCAGCAAAAACCTGGGAAGTCCTCCATGAACTCAAGCAACATGAAATGCACAAAGTAAGAGCAATGTTCTGGGATGACCAGCTGTAAGTGCCATCGCTATTCACAGTAGTAAAACCATCCACAACTACTTTAAAGGACTTGTGATGAAAAATGCTATCCATACCCAGAAAGGAATTGGTTGTATCTAAATACAGATTGAAGCATTCTCTAAATCTGTCTCTTTCTTGCTCTTTTAAATTTTTTTGAGGGTTTTTATGTTCATTAGGGGAGGAGATCTATGATTTTTCCCCACAACTTGACTTTTATGGAAAAGTTTTGCACAATTTTTGAATGAGAATAAAGGAGAGAACTTAGAACTCAAAAATTTTAAAAACAAATGGTAAAAAAAAAATTGTTTTTAGTGTAATTGGGAAATAATATTAAATAAATAGCTAAATTAAAATAAAAAAAAAGAAAGGAGACCTATATCAAAAACACCAACTGCAATTTTTTTCCTCTGGCTTTCTTCTTTCCTTCTAATCTTAGTTATATTTTTTTGTTTGTACAAAACTTTTTTTTATTTATGCTTGGTTTTCAAAATTCCCACTTAGAAATATTCTAAAATTATTTCTCCTCCCCCTTTTAGATTATACTCAGTTTTGAAAGATAGGTTATCCCTTGAACTCTCCCATTAAGTGGAGGTGGATAGCAGACTGGATCAAAAGTCAGAACCCTACAATATGTTGTTTACAGGAAACACATTTAAAGCAGGGAGATATATACAGAGTAAAGGTAAAAGGCTGGAGCAGGATCTATTATGCTTCAGGTGAAGCCAAAAAAGCAGGAATAGCCATCCTTATCTCAGATCAAGCAAAAGCAAAAAAATTGATCTAATTAAAAGAGATAAGGAAGGAAACTACATCTTGCTAAAGGGTAGCATAGACAATGAAGCAATATCAGTACTAAACATATATGCACCAAGTGGTATAACATCTAATTTCCTAAAAGAGAAGTTAAGAGAGTTGCAAGAAGAAATAGTTAGCAAAACAATAATAGTGGGAGATCTCAACCTTTCACTCTCAGAATTAGATAAATCAAACTACAAAACAAACAAGAAAGAAATTAAAGAGGTAAATAGAATATTAGAAAAATTAGGTATGATAGTTCTTTGGAGAAAACTGAATGGAGACAGAAAGGAATATACTTTCTTCTCAGCAGTTCATGGAACCTGTACAAAAACTGACCATATATTAGCATATAAAGACCTCAAATTTAAAAGCAGGAAGGAAGAAATAGCAAATGCTTTCTTTTCAGATCACGATTCAATTAAAACTACATTCAACAAAAAGTTAGGGGTAAAAAGACCAAAAAGTAATTGGAAACTAAATAATCTCATCTTAAAGAATGATTGGGTGAAACAGCAAATTATAGACACAATTAATAATTTCACTGAAGATAATAACAACAATGAGATGTCATACCAAAATTTGTGGGATGTAGCCATAGTGGTAATAAGGGGAAATTTTATATCCTTAGAGGCATACTTGAATAAAATAAAGAGAAGATCAATGAACTGGCTTGCAACTTAAAAAGTTGGAAAAAGATCAAATTAAAAATTCTAAAACTAAAAGGAGACATTAATAATATTAAAGTAAAAAAAATTGAACTAATAAACAAAAGTAAGAGTTGATTTTATGAAAAAAACAATAAAATTGATAAACCTTTGGTAAATCTGATTAGAAAAAGGAGAGAGGAAAATCAAATTAGTAGCCATAAAAATGAAAAAGGATAACTTTCCACTAATGAAAAGAAAATTAAAGAAATAATGAGTTACTTTGCCCAATTTTATGACAATAAATTTGATAACCTAAGTGAAATGGATGACTACCTCCAAAAATATAGGCTTCCCAAATTAACTGAGGAGGAAGTAAATTGCTTAAATAGTTCCATTTCAGAAAAAAGAAATAGAACAAGCTATTCATCAACTCCCTAAGAAAAAATCCCCAGGACCAGATGTATTTACAAGTGAATTCTACCAAACATTTAAAGAACAATTAGCTCCAATGTTATATAAACTATTTGAAAAAGTAGGGAATGAAGGAGTCCTATCAAATTCCTTTTATGACACAGACATAGTACTGATATCTAAACCAGGTAGGTTGAAAACAGAGAAAGAAAATTATAGACCAATCTCCCTAATGAATATTGATGCTAAAATCTTAAATAAGATATTAGCAAAAAGACTACAGAAAATCATCCCCAGGATAATAAACCATGATCAAGTAGGATTTAAACCAGGAATGCAGGGCTGATTCAATATTAGGAAAACTATCAGTATAATTGGTATCAGTATAAAAATTAACAAAAACCATATGATCATCTCAATAGATGCAGAAAAAGCATTTGATAAAATCCAACATCCATTCCTATTAAAAACACTTGAGAGCATAGGAATAAATGGACTTTTCCTTAAAATAATGAGTAGCATCTATTTAAAACCATCAGTAAGCATCATATGTAATGGGGATAAACTGCAACCATTCCCAATAAGATCAGGAGTGAAACAACATTGCCCACTTTCATCATTACTATTCAATATTGAATTAGAAATGCTAGTTTTGGCTATAAGAGTTGAGAAAGAAATTAAAGGAATTAGAGTAGGCAATGAGGAAACCAAATTATCGCTCTTTGCTGATGATATGATGGTATACTTAGAGAACCCCAGAGATTCTACTAAAAAGTTATTAGAAATAATTGAAACCTTTAGCAAAGTTGCAGGATACAAAATAAAGCCACATAAGTCATCAGCATTCTTATATATCACTAACAAAATCCACCAGTTAGAGTTTCAAAGAGAAATTCCATTTAAATTAACTTTTGATAGTATAAAATATTTAGGAATAAATCTGCCAAGGAAAAATCAGAAACTTTATGAGCAAATCTACAAAACACTTTCCATACAAATTAAGTCTGATCTAACAAACTGGAAAAATATTAAATGTTCTTGGATAGGGCAAGCAAATATAATAAAGATGACAATACTACCTAAACTAAACTAATCTAAACTATTTATTTAGTGCTATACTAATCAGACTCCCAAAAAACCATTTTAATGACCTAGAAAAAATAGCAACAAAGTTCATATGTAAAAACAAAAGGTCAAGAATTTCAAGGGAATTAATGAAAAAAAAAATCAAATGAACGTGGACTAGCTGTACCAGATCTAAAATTATATTACAAAGCAGCAGTTACCAAAACTATTTGTTATTGGCTAAGAAATAGACTAGTTGATCAGTAGAATAGGTTAGGTTCAAAATACAAAACATCCAATAACTTTAATAATCTAGTGTTTTACAAACCCAAAGACCCCAGTTTTGGGGGTAAGAACTAACTATTTGACAAAAATTGCTGGGAAAACTGGAAATTAGTATGGCAGAAACTAGGCATTGATGCACACTTAACACCGTACAACAAGGTAAGGTCAAAATGGGTTCATGATCCCTAGATCATATAAATAAATAATAAAAAATAAAAAATGAGATTATAAATAAATTGAAAGAGCATAGGATAGTTTACCTCCCAGACCTGTGGAAGAGGAAGGAATTCATGACCAATGAAGAACAAAAGATCATTATTGATCACAAAATAGAAAAATTTGATTATATCAAATTGAAAAGTATTTGTACAAACAAAACTAATGCAGACAAGATTAGAAGGGAAGCAATAAATTGGGAAAATATTTTTACAGTCAAAGATTCTGATAAAGGCCTCATTTCCAAGATATATAGCGAATTGACTCTAATTTATAAGAAATCAAGCCATTCTCCAATTGATAAATGGTCAAAGGTTATGAACAGACAATTCTCAGACAAAGAAATTGAAACTATTTCTAGCCATATGAAAAGATGCTCCAAGTCATTATTAATCAGAGAAATGCAAATTATGACAACTCTGAGATACCACTACACACCTCTCAGACTGGCTAGAATGATAGGGAAAGATAATGAGGAATGTTGGAAGGGATGTAGGAAAACAGGGACACTGATACCTTGTTGGTGGAATTGTGAATATATCCAGACATTCTGGAGAGCAATTTGGAACTATGCTCAAAAAGTTATCAAACTGTGCAAACCCTTTGATCCATCAGTGTTACTGCTGGGCTTATATCCCAAAGAAATCTTAAAGAAGGGAAAGGGACCTGTATGTACAAGAATGTTTGTGGCAGCCCTGTTTGTAGTGGCCAGAAACTGGAAACTGAGTGGATGCCCATCAATTGGACAATGGCTGAATAAATTGTGGTATATGAATATTATAGAATATTATTGTTTGGTAAGAAATGATCAACAGGATGATTTCAGAAAACCCTGGAGAGACTTACACGAATTGATGCTGAGTGAAATGAGCAGGACCAGAAGATCATTATATACTTCAACAACAATACTATATGATAATCAATTCTGATGGACCTGGCCATCTTCAGCAATGAGATGAACCAAATTAGTTCCAATGGAGCAGTAATGAACTGAACCAGCTACACCCAGCAAAAGAACTCTGGGAGATTACTAAGAACCATTACATAGAATTTCCAATCCCTATAATTTTGTCTGCCTGCATTTTTTATTTCCTTCACTGGCTAATAGTACACTATTTCAAAGTCCAATTCTTTTTGTACATCAAAATAATTGTTTGGACATGTATACTTATATTGTATTTAATTCATACTTTAACATATTTAATATGTATTGGTCAACTTGCCATCTGAGAGAGGGGATGGAGGGAAGGAGGGGAAAAATTGGAACAAAAGGTTTTGCAATTGTCAATGCTGTAAAATTACCCATGCATATAACTTGTAAATAAAAAGCTATAATAAAAAAAGAAAAAGAAAAAATTAGGTTATTCTTATTTACAAGTTTATTTCTTTTGCCTTTTGGAATTTAGTACTCAAATATCCTCTTTTATAGTTATAACTATTAGGTATTGTATGATTATTAACATAATTCCTTGGTACTTGAACTGTTTCTAAATGCTTGAAGTATTTTCTCTTTGATGTGTATGCTCTGAATTTTGGCTATGCTATTCTTGGACCTTTTTTCTTTTTTGATTTCTTTCTGTAACTACCATTTTATTTCTCTCTTTGATGTGTCTTCTTGTTTTAAAAGATCCTGAGCATTTATCATATATCAATTCTTGAAATATTGTGTCTAGGTCTTTTCCCCTTTCATAGTTTTCAGGGAATTTAGTTTTTCTTAAAATTTCTCTTCTTCCTTGACCTGTTTTCCAGATCAATTTTCAAAAATGTTTCATATGGTTTTCTTCTATTTTTAAAATAAGATTTCTGATTTTGTTCTTATAATTATTTTCTCATGAAGTTATTGATTTCTGTCTAGCCTAGTCTAGGTTTCAGGGTGGTTCCTATTGGTTTTCTGGAGGTCTCTGGACCAGCCTTCATTTCATAAAGTTAATCACCATGAGAATAGCCAGGTGTTAAAGTCCAAATCCTTTATTATCACCTGATGCTCAGCTAGTTTTCTCGTGGTCTTCAGAAGGGACTTGATTTCAGTGAAGAAAATGCAGGAAGACAGGCCAGCCACCACAAGGCTGATGAGGATGGCAATGAATTTCTACCTTCCTGGCTTCAAGAACTTGAGCTCCTGCCTCCAGTCCACTTGTCCTCTCTGGCTCTGAATCTGTCTGAGGCTCCCAGATTATATGCTCTCTTATAATTACATTATCATAGGTGTGGATCTTGTAGAACTATATTAAATCCTATGTACATGTACCGAACTAGCAAACTATTAAGTATCATGCTAAACTAAATAACCATTGTCTTTATAAATTCCACTGACTTAACACCTTGTAAGAATCCTTGTTTCAGAGCTTTGAGCCATAACATCAGGGAGTCTGTTAATTTTATTACTTTCTCTTCTAAATTACTCATCTTTCCTGCAGATCTTTTATTTTCTTTTTTGTTTGTTTAATTGCCTCGTTTCATTTCTTCTAGACTTTCTTATAGTCCTTGTAGAAAATCCATTTTTATCCCCGAGTTTCTATTTACAAGTGTTATGTAGTTGTCTTCTCCTTTTAAGATAATATCCTGGGTTTCTGATCTTTATTTTACTGGTCAGTGTTTTCTTTGATTTATTCAGCTCTCTTGCTTTATATCATATTACTGGAATCTAGGTTTCTTACCCCTGCTGGGCTTTTACTTCATATGAACAACCTTGCTTGCTGTTTTAACCTGGATTTTCTTGGTTCTTGTACTGATTTATATCTCTTGCAGTTAAGTATTTCTCTTCAGCTATGAAAGTCATATTGTTGTATCTTCAGAGTCTTTGGTATTTCAGGACCCTCAGCTCTATAAATGTAGGGTGCATTCTCTCAAACATACTTACATTTAGTGGCTGTGAGTATAGTGGAATCAACCTCAGAAGTACAATGGAAATTAGAGACATGATGGCTACCATGTAGCAACTCACAATTTTTGTTATTACAGACCTTGGAAATACTGTCTCCTTCTAGAAATCTGCTTCTTCTCTTCCTCCCTCAACTTTGTTTCCAAGAGTTCTTTCCACAGCTTCCTTAAACAGCCTTACTTTTTAAGGTGACTTTCTCTATCTGTCTCCAGTGTGTGCCTCTAGTCCAAGAGATAATATTTCCTTTGGATAACTGTAGCACCTTTTTAAGGCTATATACTGAGAAACAAAAATGGGAAGGGAGAGAAGGAGAAGGAGAAGAAATTCTCTCCTCTGCATCTCCCCTCCCCCGCCCCTGGAATGTCCTTCATAGGTTATTCAGAGTGTAGTGATTTAAAACTCCCAAAACTAAGCTATTTTCTCAGTCAATTATTTCTTGATCCAGTTTGTGCAAAATATTTTTAATTTAATGTAATCGAAGTTGTCCATTTTGTATTTCATAATGCTCTCTAGTTCTTCTTTGGCACTAAATTCCTCCCATCTCCAAAGATTTGAAAGGTAAACTATCCTTTGCTTTCTTAATTTGCTTATTATATCATCCTGTATGCTTAAATCATATACTCATTTTGACTTTATTTTGGTATGGGGTATGAGATGGAGGTATGTGGAGTTTCTGATATACTATTTTTTAGTTTTTTAAGCAATTTTTGTGAAATAGTGAGTACTTATCCCAGAAACTGGAGTTTGGGGGTTTATTAAATACTAGATTACTATAGTAATTAATTATAGTGTTGTGTGTATCTAACCTGTTCCACTGATCAAGCACTATTTATTAGCTAGCACCACATGCTTTTGGTAACTGCTGCTTTATAATAGTTTTTGTTATAATATTGTTAAACCAACATCCTTTGCATTTTTCATTAATTCCTTTAATATTCTTGAACTTTTATTTTTCCTGATGAATCTTATTATTTTGTCTAGTTTTGTAAAGTATATATATGTGTGTGTGTGTGTGTGTGTGTGTGTGTGTGTCTATACAGAGAGAGAGAGAGAGAAGAGAGAGAGAGAGAGAGAGAGAGAGAGACAAAGAGAGAGATATAGATATAAAGTTTGACTGGTATGGCACTGAACTAGCAGAATAATTTAGATAGAATTGTCATTTTTATTATATTAGCTTGTTCTACCCATGAGCAATGGATTTTTTTTTCAAATTGTTTAGATCTGACTTTATTTGTGTGAAAAGTGTTTTATAATTGTGTTCTTATAGTTCCTGGGTTTATGTTGGTAGGTAGTCATCCAAATGTTTCATTTTGTCTGTAGTTACTTTAAAGGAAATTTCTTTTTTTCTCTGTCTTGCTGCTAGGCTTTATTAGGAACATACAGAAATGCTGATGATTTGTGTGTTTATTTTATAACCTTAAAGTTGTTACTTATTTCAAGTAGGTTTTTTCAAGATTCTCCAGGATTCTCTAAGTATACCATCATATCATCTACAAAAAGTGATAGTTCTATCTCCTCATTGCCTATTCTAATTCCTTTAATTTATGTTTCTTTTATTATTACTAGAGCTAACATTTCTAGTACAATATTAAATAATGGGCAGTGATAAAGGGCATCCTTGTTTAACCCCCTGATGTTATTGGGAATGCATCTACCCTCTAAATATTACAAATAATGCTTGCTGGTGGTTTTAGATAGATGCTGCATATCATTTTAAGGAAACCATCATTTATTCCTATACTCTCTAGTATTTTTAATAGGAATGGCTGCTATACTTCATCAAAAAAATTCTGCATCTATTGAGATTATCATATGATTTCTGTTGGTTTTGTTATTGATATGCTAGATTATGGAAATAGTTTTCATTTATATTGAACCAGCCCTGCATCTCTAGCATGAATTCCATTTAGTCACATTGTATTACCGTGATAATAGGTTGTTGCCATCTCCTTGCTAATATTAAAATTGTTTGTATCAATATTCATTAGGGAGATTGATGGATAATTTTCTTTCTTTGCTTTGACTCTTCCTGATTTAGGTATCAGTACGAGATATGTGTCATAGAAGAAATTTGTCAGGACTCCTTTGCCACTTGTAGGTCCATATGACTCTGTGGATTTTTTCTTAAGTAGTTCATTGATGGCTTGTTCAATTTCTTTTTCTAAAATGGGGTTAAGTAATTTGTTTCCTCTTCCTTAATCTGGGCAATCTATATTTTGTAAATATTTATCCATTTCAATTAGATAGATTTGATAGCAAGCAAAATAGTTTCTAATTATTGCTTTCATTCCTTCTTCACTGGTAGTAAGTTCATCCTTTTCATTTTTGATGCTGGTAATTTTTTTCTTTCTTTTTTCTTGTCAAATTAAGCAAAGGTTTGTCTATTTTGTTGTTGTTTTTTCATAGAAACCAATTCTTTATTTAAAAGTTTAATATTTTCCTGCTTTAAATTTAATTAATCTCTTCTTTGATTTTCAGAATTTCTAATTTGGTATTTAATTATGGAGATTAATTTGTTCTTTTTTTGTTGCATGACAATTTTATTGGTCTCTGCTTTTGGTGTTGTTTCAGTATTGTCATTCTCTTGGATATTGATTGTTTCTATGATTTTTATTTGACTCATTCATTCTTTAGAAGTTATTAAAAATCCAATAGGTTTTTAGTTTTTCTCTGGCCCTTTATTGAATGTAATTTTTGTTGCATCATCTATTGAAAAGGAAGCAATTATTATTTCTGCCTTTTTCCATTTAATTGTGAACTTTTTAATGCTTTAATACATGGTCAATTTTTGTGCAGGTGCTATGTGCTACTAAGACAAAGCTGTTTTTCTTTTTTCCCTATTCACTTTTCTCCATAGGTCTATTATATCTACATTTTCTAAGATTCCATTAACTTCCCTCGTTTCTTTCTTTTTTATTTTGTGTAATTCTGAGAGCAGGAGGTTAAGATCCCCTATTAGAATAGATTTGCTGTCTAGTTCTTCATGTAATTGACTTAAGTCATTTTCTAAGAATTTGGATGCTGTAGCCAGTTGTTGCATATACTTTTATTATTACTACTTCATTATTTATGGTACCCTTTAGTAAGATGTATTTTCCTTGCTCATCTCTTTTCATTAGATGTATTGTTGTTTTTTGCTTTGTCTGAAATCAGAATTACTACCCTTTCATTTTTTACTTCAGTTGAAGCATAATAAATTCTACTCCAGTCTTTGACCTTTACCCTGTATGTATCTCTCTTTTCTAAATGTGTTTCTTGTAAACAACATATGGTAGGAATCTGTTTTTTAATTCACTCTGCTATTTGCTTCCATTTTATAGAAGAGTTCATTCCATTCACATTCACAGTTATGATTACAAGCTGTTTATTTCCCTCCATTCTATTTTCTACCCGTATATATTTTTGTTCCATTTTTTCAGCCTCTCTCTCTTCAGTAGTGTTTTATTTCTGACCCATCCCATACTCAACATGTGCTTCCTTCTATCCAACCCCCTCCTTTTCTTGCCCCCTTCTCTTCCTATTTTCTTATATTAAGAAAATTTTCTATATCCAACTGAGTGAATATATTATTCTCCATCTAATGCAAAACTGATGAGATTAAGCTTCAGACAATGCTCATCCCATTCTCTTCTTTCTCTTTATTGAAGTAGGTTTTTTGTGCCTTTCATTTACTTTAATTTATCCCATTTTACCTCCTTTTTCCTCTTCTCCTGATACAATTCTTTTTCCATCCCTTAATGCCTCTTTCTTTAGTATAATCTTATCAGAGTCAGCTTATACCTACACTCTCTGCTTTATACCCACTACTGCCTTAATAAATGATAGAGTTCTCAAGAATTATAAATATCATTTTCCCATTTAGAGATGTAAACAGTTTAATTTGTAAATATTGTTGCTTTTTCCCCTGTTTCTATTTAGTTCTAGTTATTTCAATAGAAATGAATGAAAGTCCCTTACTTCATTGAAGATGGATTTCCTCCCCTGAAAGATGATGCTCATTCTCACTGGGTAGTTGATTCTTAATTGTAATCCCAGGTTCTTTGCCTTGCAGAATATACCATTCCCTTTCCTTTGATCCATTATTGTAGAAGCTGCCAGATCTTGGGCAATCATGATTATGCTCCTCAATTCTTGATTTTTTTTTTCTGGCAGCCTGCAGTATTTTTTTTTTTCTTGAGATTATAATTCTGGAGTTTTGCAACAATGATTCTTGGGTTATTCTTTCTGGAATATCTTTCTGGAGGTGATGAATGAATTATTTCAATGTCTATTTTGCCCTCTGATTTTAATTATATCAGGGCAGTTTGCTTTGAGGATCTCTTTTTTTTCTCAGTAAATTTATTTATTTTAATACATATTACTTTATGAATGATGTCGGGAGAGAAAAATTAGAGCAAAATGGAAAAATCATGGGAGAGATAAAAAAAAAAAACAGAACAAAAGAAGTGAATATAACATGTATTGATTTACATTCAGTCTCCTTAGTTCTTTTTTTTTGTTTGCAAATGGCAGTTTCTATCCAGAGTCTATTGGGGTTGTTGAATTATTGGGGTCACTGAATTACTGAGAAGGACTTTTGGAGTTGATTATCCCAATTTATTGCTGTTATTATGTACAGTGTAATCCTGTTTCTGTTTGTTTCACTCAGTATCAGTTTATATAAATATTTCCAAGCCTTTCTAAAATCAGCTGATCATTTTAGTAGAATGATAATATTCCATTATAGTCATATACACAACTTATTCAGCCATTCCCCAATTAATGAACATCCACTCATTTTCCAATTCTTTACAAGCACAAAAAGAGCTGTTATAAACACTTTTGCATATATGGGTCCTTTTCCCTCCTTTATGATTTCCTTGGGATACAAACCCAATAGTGGCCTTACTGAGTCAAAGGGTATGCATAGTTTTATAACCCTTTGGGCATAATTCCATATTGCTCTACAGAATGGATGGATTTTTCACAACTTCAGCAATAATACATTAGTGTCTCAGTTTTTCCATATCCACTTCCATGTTTATCATTATCTTTTCTTGTCATTTTAGCCAGTTGGAAAGGTGTGAGGTGGTACCTCCGAGTTGTTTTAATTTGCATTTCTCTAATCAGTAGTGATTTAGAGCATTTTTTCATATAACTATACATGGCTTTAATTTTGCCATTTGAATATTATCTGTTCATATCCATTAATCATCTATCAATTGGAGAAAGATTCATATTTTTATAATTTCAACAGAGTTCTTTATATATCTTAGAAATTAGACCTTTATTAGAAACACTGGCTGTAAAGAATTTTCTCAGCTTTGTACTTCCCTTTTAATCTTGTTTTTGTTGGTTTTGTGTGCAGAAAACCTTTTTAATTTAATGTAATCAAAGTTGTACATTTTTTCCTTTCATAATGTTCTCTAGTTTTAGTTTGGTGATAAATTCCTCTCTTCTCCAAAGATCTGATAGGTAAATTATCCCATGCTCTCCTAATTTGTTTATATTATCATCCTTTATGCACAAATCATGTACCCATTTAGATCTTATTTTGGTATGGGGAGTGAGATGTAGGTCTATACTGAGTTTCTGACATAGTATTTTCAAGTTTTCCTAGCAAATAATTGTGTATTCAGTAAAGTCCTAGCACTGAAATGTCACCTAGTCCAATTTTGTCTATATAAGTCAGCCCAATTTTTATTAACATAATATTTGAGTGCTGAATTAGTAATTAGATTGGTAAATAGATCATCTACATTATTGATTAAGACTCATAGGACATTGTTTTTATTCTGACTGTAATGATCTAACAAGCATTTGGAATAATGATAAATTTCAAGGCAATGGAATTGCCGCCCTCCCCCCCCACACACACACACACAAGAGATACACATACACTTATCTCTGGAAAATATATGAACTACATTTAAAAAAATGATAAAAACATCTCTATAAATTTAAAGAAACTTAAATGGTTGCCTCAACTTGGAGAGTATATCTTTTGAAATAGGATAAAAGTTAAAATAATTTGTTAAAGTAGTTTCACTTTTCTATGGGGAGGCAGCCATGCTAATTACATTAATATTATTCTTTTCTTTGTTAAAATTACATATCTTGAAAGATTATGCAAACTTGAAGTTGTTTCAAATAGAAGTTAGAAAAATGGGAGATTTATGCCAAATATAATGTCTCTTGCAAAAACATCTTATTTTGTTTAAATCAGTCATTTCCAGATAAACTAACCTGATACTACCAAATGAACTTCCCTTTGCAACCAAGTAAAACAGAAGCAATTGTCAACCCACACAATGACTATCTCTGAAAGTGTTTATACCATAACCCATATCCCTATCATTTTTCTCTCTTTTTACCAAGAAGAGAAAAATATAATTTCATTGCTTTTAAAATAATCTCTTTTTTTCCTTGAATTTCTTATTTCTCCTCTTCACAAAGGCCAATGTTTTCATCGGCATAATAGTTGTAGGAGACATAATGAATCATTTTATAAGAATATTTTCTTTCAATCAAGGCATTGATTGAATGGGCTTATATCCCAAAAAGATCTTAAAGAAGGGAAAAGGACCCACATGCAAAAATGTTTGTAGTAGCCCTTTTTGTAGTGGCTAGAAACTGGAAACTGAATGGATGTCCATCAATTGGAGAAGGGAATGAATGAATTGTGGTATATAAATGTTATGGAATATAATTGCTCTATAAGAAATGATCAGCAGGATGATTTCAGAGAGGCTTGGAGAGACTTACATAAATTGATGCCAAGTGAAATCATCAGAAGCAGGAGATCATTATACATGGCAACAAGTAGCCCTCTTCAACAATGAGATGATTCAAACCACTTCCAATTGTTCAGTAATGAAGAGAATCAGCTATGTCCAGAGAAAGAACTATGGGAAATGAGTGTGGACCACAACATAGCTTTTCCACTCTTTCTGTTATTGTTTGCTTGCATTTTTATTTTCCTTCTCAGATTTTTTCTTTCTTTCTAGATCCAATTTTTCTTGTGCAACAAGATAACTGTATAAATATGTATGCATATATTGGATTTAACATGTTTTATTTAGCATGTTTAACATGTTTTGGACTAACTACCATCTAGGGGAGGGGGTGGGGGTAAGGAGGGGAAAAGTTGGAACAGAAGGTTTTGCAAGGGTCAAAATATATTGAGAATTGACTCTAATTTATAATAAATCAAACCATTCTCCAATTGATAAATGGTCAAAGGATATGAACAGACAATTCTCATATGAATAAATTAAAACTATTTATACCCTTATGAAAGGAGCATATGAAAATATGCTCCAAATCATTATTAATCAGAGAAATGCAAATTAAGACAACTCTGAGATAACACTATACACATGTCAGATTGGCTAGAATGACAGGGAAAGATAATGCAGAATGTTGGAGGGGATGTGGGAAAACAGGGACACTGATACATTGTTGATGGAATTGTGAACACATCCAGCCATTCTGAAGAGCAATTTGGAACTATGCTCAAAAAGTTACCATACCCTTTGATCCGGCAATGTTTCTACTGGGCTTATACCCCAAAGAAATACTAAAGAAGGGAAAGAGACCTGTATGTGTCAAAATGTTTGTGGCAGCTCTGTTTGTAGTGGCTAGAAACTGGAAAATGAATGGATGCCCATCAATTGGAGAATGGTTGAGTAAATTGTGGTATATGAACGTTATGGACGTTATGGAATATTATTGTTCTGTAAGAAATGACCAGCAGGATGAATACAGAGAGGACTGGTGAGACTTACATGAACTGATGCTAAGGGAAATGAGCAGAACCAGTAGATCATTATATACTTCAACAATGATACTGTATGAGGATGTATTCTGATGGAAGTGGATCTCTTTGATAAAGAGATCTAACTCAGTTTCAATTGATCAAAGATGGACAGAAGCAGCTACATCCAAAGAAAGAACACTGGGAAATGAATATAAACTGCTTGCATTTTTGTTTTTCTTCCCGGGTTATTTATACCTTCTGAATCCAATTCTCCCTGTGCAATAAGAGAACTGTTCAGTTCTGCACACACATATTGTATCTAGGATATACTGTAACCTATTTAACATGTATAGGACTGCTTGCCATTTGGGGGAGGAAGTGGAGGGAGGGAGGGGAAAAATCGGAACAGAATTGATTGCAAGGGATAATGTTGTAAAAAATTACCCTGGCATGGGTTCTGTCAATAAAAAGTTATTTTAAAAAAATGTTGAAAAATTACCCATGCATATGTTTTATAAATAAAAAATAAATAAAAATTTTAAAAGAATATTTTCTTACTATTTATGCCTAAAGATGATTCCAAGTGTCTA